>NW_020837947.1:0-6262 GCF_003676395.1 Aethalodelphis obliquidens
AACCCTAACCCTAACCCTAACCCTAACCCTAACCCTAACCCTAACCCTAACCCACACCCTAATCCTAACCTGTACACTAACACTAAACCATACCCTAAGAAGTACGCTAACCCTAAACTGTTGTTGTAAACTAACCTGTACCCTAAACCATCCCTGTTCCTTAACCCTAACCCTAACACTAGCACTAAACCTTACCCGAAGTCTTACCCTAACCTGTACCCTACTCCTAACCCATACACTAACACTAAACCGTAACCTAATACATACGCTAGCCCTAAACATTTGTCACACACTAACCTGTACCCTAAACCGTCCCTGTTCTCTAACCCTAACCCTAGCCCTAACCTTAACCCTAAACCTTGCTGGAAGCATTACCCTAACCCGTACCCTAATCCTTAACCGTACACTAACAGGTACCCTCACATGTACGCTAACCCTAAACCATTGTCGCACACTAAATTGTACCCTAAACCGTCCCCGTTCCCCAGCCTTAACCCTAACCCTAACCCTTACCCGAAGCTTTACCCTAACCCGCACCCTAATCCTAACCCGTGCACTAACACTAAACCATACCCTAAGAAGTACGCTAACCCTAAACAGTTGTCGTACACTAACCTCTACCCTAAACGGTCCCCATTCCCTAACCCTATCCCTAACCCTAAACCTTACCCGAAGCCTTACCCTAACCCGTACCCTAATCCTAACGTGTACACTAACACTAACCCATACCCTAACACGTATGCTAACACTAAAACATTGTCGAACCCTAACCTGTACCCTAAACCGTCCCCAATCCCTAACCCTAACCCTTTCCCGAAGCCTTACCCTAACCCATACCCTAAATCTAACCCATACACTAACACTAACCCGTACCCTAACACGTACACTAACCCTAAATCTTTGTCGTACACTAACCTGTACCCTAAACCGTCCCTGTTCCTTAACCGTAACCCTAACCCTTACCCGAAGCCTTACCCTATCCCGTACCCTAATCCTAACCCATGCACTAACACTAATCCATACCCTAACACGTACACTAACCCTAAACTGTTGTCGTACCCTAACCTGTACCTTATCCCTTACCCGTTCCCTAACTCTTACCCTATCCCTAACCCCAATCATTACCCTAAGCCAACATCACTAATTATTAGAGAAATGCAAATCAAAACTACAATGAGGTATCACCTCACACCTCTTAGAATTGGCATCATCAGGAAATCTACAAACAACAAATGCTGGAGAGGGTGTGGATAATAGGAACCCTCTTCCACTATTGGTGGGAATGTAAATTGATACAGTCACTATGGAGAACTGTATGGATGTTCCTTAAAAACCTAAAAATAGAATTACCATATGATCCAGCAATCCCACTACTGGACATATACCCAGAGAAGACCATCAATTGAAAGGACACATTCACCACAATATTCTTTGCAGCACTATTTACAATAGTCAGGTAATGGAAGCAACCTAAATGCCCAGAGGCAGACGAATGGATAAAGATGTAGTACATATATAAAACGGAATATTACTCAGCCATAAAAAGCAATGAAATTGGGTCATTTGTACAGACATCGATGGATCTAGAGACTGTCCTACAGAGTGAAGTAAGTCAGAAAGGGGAAAACAAAGATTGTATATTAATGTATATATGTGGAACCTAGAAAAATGGTACAGATGAACCGGTTTGCAGGGCAGAAATAGAGACACAGATGTAGAGAACAAATGTATGGACACCAAGAGTGTAAAGCCGTTGGGGGGGGGGGGGGGGGTGGGAGGTGATGGGAGATTGGGATTAACATGTATACATTTATATGTATAAAATAGATAACCAATAAGAACCTGCTGTATAAACAAGTAAATAAAATTAAATTAAAAATTTTTTTAAATAAAATTTTAAAAAACAGAAAGAAAGTTATTCCCTTCAGATACATGTATTTATAGGAATGAATTATTTCCATGCTTATATCTATGAATACAAAAAAGGGGAATAAAATCTACCTTGAACCAAAAAAGAGAAAAAAGAAAAAAGAACCCACCAGTTATACAGAGGAAAACCCTATCAGGGTACTTGCTCCAGTGGTAAACAATGCTGAAGTTGGTCAGAGGTGGGAAATCGTCTCCCATGCAGCCAGCAGCCCCCCACCCCACAAGGAGCATCCTCATTTCAAAGCTGGGGGACCGTGCCGAAGCGTCTGTGAGTAAACGTGAGCTGAGCCCCAGGCCAGCTGCTGCTGAACTGTTCCCACCCTTCCCAGGTAAAACACCTGAATATGTACAAGGACTTGAAAGCCTACAGGAAGGGCCGTGGAGCCACACCAGCGACAGCACACCAGCCGACTTGGTGCCTGCAGGCCAGCCAGGATTGTCCTGGCCCCGGGCGTTCTTCTGGAAGCTTTCCATTTCCCTGCCTGAGATACCCTTCCTGTCCAGGCCCCCATTGCTTTTTTCCTTCCTCACCTCTGCCCGGGGAGAAATTCCAGCGGCAGTTACGGGTGACACATCCTCTTCTTTAGCAGGTGGCAGCTTGGCAACTCCTGCAGAAAGTCCAGCAGAGCCCCACTCACACTGGGCCACCCACAAAGGCATAGCCCCTCACTCCCACCCACCAGCCCAGCCACGATACTGCTGACGGGGCAGAGAATATGGCGTCAGGCACAGCTGCAGCGTCTCTTGCTGCCTGGAGCAGTGTTTATATTGACCTCAACCCAGGCACACCTGGGGAGGGCTGGCCCACACATTCAGGCTGCCCAGGTCAGCCAATCCTCACCCCTCAGGGGCTCACAGTTGCAGAAAATGGACCTTGCTGAACCGGCCACGTCCAAGGAACAGGTGTGGGCTCCTGAGAGTCAGGATAGACAAGGGACTGCAGCTCTGGCTTGTTTTCTAATCATTTTATCTGGCCCATGAGTGGGAGAAAACTTGAAGAAGACCCTCTCCTAATGAGAGGAACCCAGGAGTCAGGGAGAGGAGGGGTGGTGGGTGGAGACAGAGGCCTGGTGCCCCAGCAGCAGTGGAAATCTCTGGAAGGCCAGGCGGAGGGTGGCCGCACAGAGTGATGCCCAGGGTCACAGACCTGTAGGCGCTGCTGTTTGTTAGTTCAAGTCCTGCTCTGAGGTGCTCTGTGTCAGCTCTGAGTGACAGGTGAGCTGGGGGTGCTCTGCAATGAGGGCTATGTGCACGGTTCCTGTGTGCCCAGCCCTGCCAGGGTACCAGCCCAGGGGAGCTCTGTATCCTGGGAGGGGCCTGACCACGAGAGCCTCATGGGCTGCTGGGTAGCTGCACAGGTGAGCTCCATACCCTGGGAGGGGCCTGACCATGAGAGCCCCGTGGGCTGCTGGGGACCTGGTAAGGGATGTCAGGACAGTCAGTGAAGCCACCGAGGATATACATCCAGTAGCTCCTAATTCCTACACCCTGCTGGTCATTCTACCATCCACCAGGACATGGCATTCTGTATTAGACTTCAATGATGCCTTCTTCTGTATTCCATTAGTCCCAGAGTCACAAGAAATTTTGGCTTGTGAGTGGCAGGACTCAACATACAACAAAAACAATGCTGCTGGGCCGTCCTGCCCCAAGGGTTCAAAAATACCCACACCATCTTTGGGGAAATGTTAGCTAAACACCTAAAAGTTCTACCTCTGCAAAGGGGAACCCTCCTTCAATATGCAGACGACATTCTGATCGTCAGCCCTACTAAGGAGGCCTCTGAACTACCTAGACAATAAAGGATAGAAGGTGTCGAAAAAAAAGGCTCAAATATCACAGACTATGGTGACCTGCCTGGGCTTCATTCTCACAGAAGGTCGGAGAAGCCCATCCCAGGAAAGGGAAGAAGCCATTTGCAGCCTTACCCCTTCTAAAACTAGAAGACAGCTTAGGGGTTCCTGGGGAGGCCGAGGATTGCTGCATCTGGATCCCGAACTACAGTCAAATAGATGGGCCTCTATATGAAACACTGAAAGGAAAAGATGATGATCCTTTCGAATAGAATCCAGAAGCAGCCTTTCAAGAATGCAAAGAGCAGTCAATTCAGACCCTTGCCCTGGAACTCCCTAATTTAGCTAAACCCTTTGAACTTTACATCCCCATAGAATGTGAATCGCCCTTGGAGTATTAGTGCAAAAACTGGGACCACTTGAAATGGAACACTGCAAGAATGCCCTCCAGGTAGGATAAACTACAGTCACCAATGGCTTGGCCCACCACCCCATCCGGCCAGGGTACTGGGGGTATCTAAGAACCTGGAAATCAGCAGCCCGCAAATCCAGTTCCCTCCTAAAGGAAAAGGACCCCACGTGGTTATCCTAACTACCCACCATGCCCTGAAGTTGCAGGGGTCGCTCTGTGGGCACGCTGACCTCGAGTGAGGAGGCCCTCCAACTCCAACCTCCAGAGAGACAACCGGGGAAAACGGGCCCCCATGACGACTCGTGTGACCATCACTTGACCTGGAGCTTCTCTCAGAAAACAACAAGAGTGTGCCCCAAAAGAGCAGACTACTGCTTGCAGGACTTACTGCACCCAGAGAGGAGCTAATAAGCTTGTCAGGGGAACGGTATATCATGCTGTCACCATAGAAAAGCCTACAGACACCGCAGTGATGGTGCCCAATGAGAGCGGCTGGACTCCTGGCTACTTGAAAAGGCCGTTGACTCAGTGGCCGTCATGGTCCTGGATCACCACCGGGCCTGGACTGTCTGAGAGTTGAGCAGGCAGGGCTCTGACATCTGGTGCTGTTTGTACGTTAATTTAGGGGCCTAATTGAAGAAAGCGCAGACTACTGGTCAGAGCATCTAGGCTGGCAGAAACCGTCAGCCTAAGGTGGCCAAACAAATGTGGGGCGGAATAAAACCGGCCACCCCAGCATCTCTGCGCATCTCTCTCCTGGACCCTTAAAAGTCATTAGAATCTATATCACTTCCAATGCTGGCGCTCAGGCGGACGAGCAGTGAGGCAGGAGGCCTGGGGAAAATCAACCTCACCTAGAGGCTGCTGGGGAGAAGTTCTGCCCCTCCCCACGAGTATGAGGACTCTCAACTCAGCACGAAGCAGTTACAGAAGAGGGGTCTGCACCCACAGCGCCCCAAGAATGAGGAATGGGACAAAAGGCAGAGGAGTGGTTCGTCACCGGCAAAGCCCATGAAAAATTCCTGGGAGATAAAAATAGAATCTGGGCAATAAAATAAAGTCTAATCTTTTTTCCTCTGTGCTTTGTCTAATTTCACATGCTCCTAGGGTCCCGCAAGCAGAGGTCCCACACCCGGCACTTCAGACCCGATTTCCTAATGCAGAATGGCTGGGTCGACACTTCAGCTCCTTGGGCCCCATGCAGACTCCGCGACATAGAGCCTGAGCTGCAGCCAACCCACCCCTCAAGAGCTCCGCTCCTCCCTCCCGCTGATGCTGCTGGGATCCCTACACAGCAGCTCAGCCCACAGCCCGTGGGGCAGTGCACGTTCTCATCTCTCCATTCTCTGAAGAAAATAAAAAGTTTCACTTGCTTCTGAACCAAACACAGTCTCAATCTGTTGGCTCCAAAGACACTGGGCAAGGAGAGCCTTGTTGGGGCCCACTCTGGTGGATCAGTAACAGAAATTGACAACATTGTAACTTCAATTAACACATGTGTGAGCAAAACTGTAATTAACATATAGCAGTGTATAAGGCTCGGGTAAAATAAGATGTTTCTAACACTTCCATTGGATATTTCCATCACTTTATATGGAGCACAGGGGCACTGCAATTCACCCGTTCCCTAACCCTAACCCTAACCCTAACCTTAATCCTAAACCGAACACTTAACCTAACCCTTACACTACACGGTACCCTAACCCTAACCCTAACCCTAACCCTAACATGTACCCTAACACTAACCCGTTGTCGTACCCTAAAATGGAGCCTGAACCGTCCCCATTCCCTAACGCTAACCCTAAACCTAACCTTAAACCTAACCCTAACCTAAACCTAATCCTAAACCATACACTAACACTAACGCATACCCTAACACGTACACTAACCCTAAACCATTGTCGTACCCAAACCTGTACCATAAACAGTACCTGTTCCCTAACCCTAACACTTACCCGAAGCCTTACCTTAACCCGCACCCTAACCCTAACCCTAACCCTAACACTAACACATACCCTAACACATACGCTAACCCTAAACTGTTGTCATACACTAACCTGTATCCTAAAACGTACCCGTTTCCTAACCCTAACCCTAAACCTAAATCTAACCCTTACCCGAAGCCTTA
>NW_020837947.1:6272-69359 GCF_003676395.1 Aethalodelphis obliquidens
CCTAAATCTAACCCTTACCCGAAGCCTTACCCTAACCCGTACCCTAATCCTAACCCATATACTAACACTAACTGGTAACCTAACACGTACGCTAACCCTAAACCACTGTCGTACCCTAACCTGTACCCTAAACCGTCCTGGTTCCCTAACCCTATCCCTAACCCTAAACCTAACCCTTACCCGAAGCCTTACCCTAACCCGTACCCTAATCCTAATGCGTACACTAACACTAACCTGTACCCTAACACGTACGCTAACCCTAAACTGTTGTCGTACCCTAACCTGTACCCTAAACCGTACCCATTCCCTAACCCTAACCCTAATCCTAACCCTAAACTTAAACTTTATCCGAAGCGTTACCCTAACGCGTACCCTAATCCTAACCCGTACATTAACACTAATCTATACCCTAACACGTACGCTAACCCTAAACCGTTGTCATACCCTATCCTGTACCCTAAACCATCCCCGTTCCCTGACCCTAACCCTAACCCTAAAACTGACCCTTACCCAAAGCCTTACCCTAACGCATACCCTAATCCTCACCCGTACACTAACACTTACCCGTACCCTAACACGTACACTACCCCCAAACTGTTTTCATACACTAAACTGTACTCTAAACCGTCCCTGTTCCCTAACCCTAACCTTAACCCTAACCCTTACCCACAGCCTTACCCTAACCCATACCCTAATCCTAACCCATACACTAACACTAACCCATACCCTAACACGTACGCTAACCCTAAACCGTTGTCATTTCCTAACCTGTACCCTAAACCGTCCCTGTTCCCTAACCCTAAACCTAATGCTAAACCTAACCCTTAACCCGAAGCCTTACCCCAACCCGTACCCTAATCCTAACCCGTAAACTAACACTAACTCATACCCTAACACGTACGCTAACCCTAAACCATTGTCGTACCCTAACCTGTATCTTAAACCATCCCCATTCCCTATCCCTAACCCTAACCCTAACCCTTACCCGAAACCTTACCCTAACCCGTACGCTAATCCTAACACATACACTAACACTAACCCATATGCTAACAGGTATGTTAACCCTAAACCATTGTCATACCCTAACCTGTACCCTAAACCATCCCTGTTCCCTAACCCTAACCCTAACCCTAATACTTACTCGAAGCCTTACCCTAACATGTACCCTAATCCTAACCTGTACACTAACACTAACCCATACCCTAACACGTACACTAACCCTAAACCGTTGTCGTACCCTGACCTGTACACTAAACCATACCCGTTCCCTAACCCCGACCCTAACCTTAACCGTAACTGTAACCCTTATCTGAAGCCTTACCCTAACCCGTACCATGATGCTAACACTTACACTAATGCTAACCCATACCCTAACACGTACGCTAACCCTAGAGCTTGGTCGTACCCTAACATTTACCCTAAACCGTACCCCTAACCTAACCCTAACCCTAACCCTAACCGTAACCGTAACCCTTACACGAAGCCTTACCCAAACACGTACCTTAATCCTAACCCGTACACTAACAGTAACCATTATCCTAACACGTACGCTAACCCTAGAGTGTTGTCGTACCCTAAACTGTAACATAAACCGTACCTGTTCCCTAACCCTAACCCTAACCGTAACTCTTACCCGAAGCCTTACCCTCATCCGTACCTTAATCCTTACCCGTACACTAACACTTACCCATACCCTAACATGTATGCTAACCTTAGAGCGTTGTCATACCCTAACGTGTACCCTAAACCGTACCCGTTACCTAACCCTAACCCTAAACCTAACCTTAATTGTAACCCTTACCCGAAGCTTTAGCCTAAACTGTACCTTAATCCTAACCCATACTCTAATACTTACACGTATGCTAACCATAGAGCAGTGTTGTACACTAACCTGTACCCTAAAACGTACCAGTACCCTAACGCTAACCCTAAGCCTAACCATAACCGTAATCCTTACTGGAAGGCTTAACTTAACCCATAACTTAATCCTAAACTGTACACTAACTGTACCCCTTACCCTAACAGGTATGCTAACCCTAGAGCATTGTCGTGCACTGACCTGTACCCTAAACCGTACCCTTTCCCTAACCCTAACACTAACACTAAACCTAGCCGTAACCCTTACCAGAAGCCTTGCCATGACCCGTTCCTTAATCCTAATCCATACACTAATACTGACCCGTACCTTAACATGTACGCTAACCCTAGAGCGTTGAAGTACCGTAACCTGTACCCTAAACCGTACCCATTCCCTATCCCTAACTCTAACCCTAACCCTAACCCTTACCCAAAGACTTACCCTAACCCGTACATTAATCCTAACCCATACACTAACACTAACCCGTACTCTGACACGTATGCTAACCCTAGAGCATTGTCATACACTAACCTGTACCTTAAAACGTCCCTGTTCCCACACCTTAACCCTAAACCTAACCATAACTGTAAACCTTACCCGGAGCCTGACCCTAAACCGAACCTTGATCCTAACCGGTACACTAACACTAACCCATACCGTAACACATACACTAACACTAGAGCGTTATCGTACACTCAACTGTACCATAAATCGTACCCGTTCCCTAACCCTAACCATAACCGTAACCGTAACTCTTATCCACAGCCTTACCCAAACACGTACCTTAATCCTACCCCGTACACTAACACTAAACCATACCCTAACATGTACGCTAACCCTAGAGCATTGTCCTACCCTAACCTGTACCCTAAACTGTACCCATTCCCTAACACTAACCCTAACCTTAACCGTAACTGTAACCCTTACCCGAAGCCTTACCCTAATCTGTAACTGAATCCTAAACCATACCCTGACACTAACTCGTACCCTAACACGTACACTAACCCTAGAGCGTTGTCGTAAACTAACCTGTACCCTAAATCATACCCGTTCCCTAACCCTAACCATAACCGTAACCTTTACCTGAAGACTTACCCTAACCAGTACCTTAATCCTAAAATGTACACTAATGCTAACCCATACCCTAAAACATACGGTAACCCTAGAGCATTGTCGTATCCTAACCTATATCCTAAAATGTACCTGTTCCCTAAACCTAACCCTAATTTTAACTGTAACCATATCCCTTACCTGAAGCCTTACCTTAACCCATACCTTAATCTTAACCCGTACACTAACACTAAACCATACCCTAAAACGTACGCTAACCCTAGAGCATTGTCATACACTCACCTGTACCCTAAACCGTACCCGTTCCCTAACCCTAACCCTAACTCTAACTGTTACCGTAACACTTACCCGAAGCCTAACCCTAACCCGTACCTTAATCCTAACCCGTACGCTGTCAATAACCCATACCCTAACATGTACCCGAACCCTAGAGCATTGACGTAACCTAACCTGTACCCTAAATCATACCCGTTCCCTAACCCTAATCCTAACCCTAACTGTAACCCTTACCAAGAGCCTTATCCTAACCCGTACCTTAATCCTAACCCATACACTAACACTAACTCGTACCCTAACACATACGCTAACTCTAGAGTGTTGTCGTACACTAACCTGTACCCTAAACCGTACCCGTTCCGTAACATTAACCCTAACCCTAACTGTAACCATAACACTTACCTGAAGCCTTTCCGTAACCCGTACCTTAGTCCTAACCAGTACACTAACATTAACCCATACCCTAGCACATACGCTACCCTAGATCATTGTCGTACACTAACCTGTACCCTAAACCATACCTGTTCCCTAACCCTAACCGTAAGCATAATCCTTACCCGAAGCCTTACCCTACCCCTAAATTAATCCTAACCCATACACTAACCCATCACCGAACACGTATGCTAACCCTAGAGCGTTGTCATACCCTAACCTGTACCCGAAACCGTACAGGTTCCCTAACCGTAACCCTAACCATAACCATAACTGTAACCCTTACCCGCAGCCTTACCCTAACCCGTACCTTAATCCTAACCTGTACACTAACACTAACTCGTACCATAACACGTACCCTAACCCTAGAGCGTGGTCATACCCTAACCTGTACCCTAAATCATACCCATTACCTTACCCTCACCCTAAATCTAACAGTAACCGGAACCCTTACCAGAAGCCTTACCCTAACCCGTACCTTAATCCTAACCCGTACACTAACACTAACTTGTACCCTAACACTTACACTAACCCTAGAGTGTTGTCGTACACTAACCTGTATCCTTAACCATACCCGTTCCCTAACACTAACCCTAACCTTAACCGTAACCGTAACCTTACCCGAAGCCTTACACTAACCCGTACATTAATCCTAACCTGTACACTAACACTAACCTGTCACCTAACACATATGCTAACCCTACAGCGTTGTCATACACTAACCTATACCCGAAACCGTACAGGTTCCCTAAACCTAACCCTAACCCTAATCTTAACTGTATCCAAATCCCTTACCCGAAGCCTTACCCTAACCCGTACCTTAATCCTAACTCATACACTAACACTAACCCATACCCTAACACGTACAGTAATGCTACAGTGTTGTCGTACACTAACTTGTACCCTAAACCGTACCCGTTCCCTAACTCTAACCCTAACACAAACTGTAACCGTAAACCTTACCCAAATCCTTACCCTAACCCGTACCTTAATCCTAAACCGTACACTAACAATAACCCATACCATAATACGTACACTAACCCTAGAGTGTTGAAGTACCCTAACCTGTACCCTAAACCGTACCCGTTCCCTAACCCTAACTGTAACAGCAACCCTTACCCGAAGCCTTAACCTAACCTGTACCCTAATCCTAACCCGTACCCTAACACTAACCCATACCCTAACACGTACGCTAACCCTAGAGCGTTGTCATACACTAACCTACACCCTACACCATCCCCGTTCCCTAACCCTAATCCTAACCCTTACCATACGCCTTACTCTAACCCGTACCCTAATCCTAACCTGTACACTAACACTTACCCTTACCCTAACACGTACCCTAACCCTAACCCGTTGTCATACCCTAACCTGTAACCTAAGCTTTACCCGTTCACTAACCGTAACCCTAACCCTAATCGTAACCCTTACCCGAAGCCTTGCCCCAACACGTACGCTAATCCTAACCTGTACACTAACACTAACCCTTACCCTAACACGTACCCTAAGCCTAACCCATTGTCGTACCCTTACCAGTACCCTAAACCGTCCCCGTTCCCTAACCCTAACCCTAACCCTAACCCTTACCCTAGGCCTTACCCTAACCCGTTCCATAATCGTTACCCGTACACTAACACTAACCCATACTGTAACACGTACCCTAACACTAAACTTTTGTCGAACCCTAAGCCGTACCCTAAACCGTACCCGTTCCGTAACCCAAACCCTAAACCTAAACCTAACCCTAACCCTTACCCTAAGCCTTACACTAAACCGTACCCTAATCCTAACCCATTGTCGTACCCTAACCTGTACCCTAATCTATAGCCGTTCTGTAACCCTAACCCTAACAACAACCATAACCATAAGCCTTACCCTAACCCGTACCTTAATCCTAACCCGTACACTAACACTAACCCGTACCCTAACACGTACCCTAACTCTAACTCATTGTCATACTCTAACCTGTACCCTAAACTTGACCCATTCCCTAATCCTAACACTAACCCTAACACTTACCATAAGCCTTACCCTAAACCGTACCGGAATCCTAACCCATTCCCTAACGCTAACCCAAATCCTAACCCTAACCATAACCATAACCCTTACCCTACGCCTAACCCTAAGCCATACCCTAATCTTAACCCCTACACTAAAACTAACCTGTACCCTAACACGCACACTAAACCTAACCCGTTGTTGTACCCTAACCTGTACCCTAAACTGGACCCGTTCCCAAACACTAACCCTAACCCTAACCCTATCCCTTACCATATGCCTTAACATAACCCGTCCCCTAATCCTAACCCGTACGCTAACAGTAACCCATACCCTAACACGTGCCCTAACCATAACCCGTTGTGGTTCACTAACCTGTATCCTAAACCGTACCCATTCCCTAAACCTAACCCTAACCCTAACCCTTACCCTAACCCTTATCCTAAGCTTTACACTAACCCGTTTCCTAATTCTAACCCGAACACTAACCCTAACCCTAACCCTAACCCTAACCAGTTTTCGTACCCTACCCTGTATCCTAAACCGTACCCGTTCCCTAACCCTAACCCTAACCCTAACAAAAACCCTAACCCTAACACTTACCCTAAGCCTTACGCTAACCCGTACCCTATTCCTAACCCATACACTAACAGTAATCCGTACCCGAACATGTGCCCTAAACAGAACACGTTGTCATACCCTAACCTGTAACCTATACCATACCCGATCCCTAACCCTAACCCTAACACTTACCCAAAGCCTTAACCTAACCCATACACTAACACTAACCCGTACCCTAACACATAGCCTAACCCTAACCAGTTGTCTACTGCAACCTATACCCTAAATCATACCCGTTCCCTGACACTAACCCTAATCCTAACCCTTACCCTAATGCTTACCCTAAACCTTACCCTACCCCGTACCCTAATCCTAACCCGAACACTAACTTGTACCCTAACCCTAAACCATTTTCACACCCTAACCTGTATCCTAAACCATTCCCGTTCCCTAACCCTAACCCTTACCCTAAGCCTTACCCTAACCCGTACCCTAATCGTAACCCGTACACTAACACTAACCCATACCCTAACACATACCCTAACCCTAACCCGTTGTCATACACTAACGTGTACCCTAAACCGTACCGGTTCCCTAACCCTAACCCTATCCCTAATCCTAACTCTAACCCTTACCCTAAGACTTACACTAACCCATACCCTAATCCTAACACGTACACTAACACTGACCCGTACCCTAACACATAACCCTAAACCTAACCCGTTGTCTTACCCTAACCTGTACCCTAAACCATACCCTAATCCTAAACCGTACACTAACACTAACCCTTACCCTAACACATTCCCTAACCCTAAGCCATTGTCGTACTCTCACCTGTTCCCGAAACCATACCCGTTCTTTAACCCTAACCCTAACCCTTACTCTATGCTTTACCCTAACCCTAACCCTAACAGGTTCCCTAACCCTAACGTGCTGTCTTGCCCTAACCTGTACCATAAACCGTATCCATTCCCTAACCCTAATCCTAACCCTAGCCCTAACACTAACCCTAACACTTACCTTAAGCCTCACCCTAAACCGTACCCTAGTCCTAACCCATACACTAACACTAACACGTACCCTAATCCTAACCTGTTGTCGTACCCTAACCTTTATCCTAAACCGTACCCATTCCCTAAGCCTAACCCTAAGCCTAACCCTAACCCTAACCCTAACCCTTACCCTAAGCCTTCCCCTAAGCCGTACCCGAATTCTAACCCGTACACTAACACTAACCCATACCCTAACATGTACTCTAACCCTAACCCATTGTCGTACCCTAACCTGTACCATGAACCGTACCCGTTCCCTAACCCTAACCCTAACCGTAACCCTAACCCTTACCCTAAGCCTTACCCTAAACCTAACCCGTACACTAACATTAACCCATACCCTAACCCGTACCCTAACCCGTACCCTTTCCTGTACCCATACCCTAACCCTAACCCTAACCCTTGCGTAGCGGGAGCTCAAAGCTCTCTCCTCAGGCACGGCTGTGGTCTCTGGGGGAGGCAGAGCTCTGGTCTAGGAGATGCAGCTGTGGGGTCTTTTCCTCTGCCTGGTGACGGATCCCCAAGGTGAGTGTCTCAGGTTCAGGGCCGGTCTATGGGGATGATTGTGGCTTCAGGTGTATAAGAGGGACTGATTCTCCTTGTTCTCAGGTGTCTTGTCTGATCTGACACTGCAAAGTCTGGCCCAGGACTGGTGAAGCCCTCACAGACCCTGTCCCTCACCTGTGCCGTCTCCGGGGGCTCTGTAACCAGCAGTTACTACTGGAATTGGATCTGCCCACGCCCTGGGGAAGGGTTGGAGTGGATGGGGTACTGGACAGGGAGTACAAGCTACAACCTGCTTTCCAAGGCCGAATCTCCATCACTGCTGACACGTCCAAGAACCAGTTCTCCCTGCAGCTGAGTTCTGTGACCACCGAGGACACAGCCGTGTATTACTGTGCAAGAGACAGTGAGAGGAAGTCAGTGTGAGCCCAGACACAAACCTCTCTGCAGGGAGACAGGAGGGGCTGGGCTGTAGGGGAGCTCAGAGACTAGTCCCAGGAGCCGGTGCAGCGGGTGGCAGGGAAGGTGGTTTCGGTTGGGATTGAGAATTACCTCTCCACGACGTTCAGCTGCCCCAAGGGACATTTCAAGTTTTTTCTGTCTCTGAATTCTCATATTCTCAGTGCAGCCAACAAATGAGAAAGTTACATTGTCTATTTGCAGATGGGATATCATCAGTCACTAGGGATGTGTCCATCAAGTTCCTATATCTTATTTATTTTTCTTGACAAAGAGAACATCCAGAAGACTCTCAGCTTCCCTGTGATTCGAAAACATTTCCACAAAGGGAGGTACCAGCACATTTCATCAACTCTGTGTCCAAACCCAACTTCGACCCCCTCACGCACAGGTGGCCCACATATAGGACCTCCTGTCAGACAGGCACATATGACCTCAGGGGGTTATGATCAGTGCACCCCCAGGACCTCTGTCCACAGGGTCTCTCTCCCCCCAGGATATGTTAACCTCCTGCTTCTGATTTACTGGGGTGGATGTTGAACCCACCCCAACATAACGCTCTGCCTTCTACCTTTTAAATTCTCCCTCTACCTGTCCTAGACCCTGAGCACCGCGGGGTTAGGGTTAGGGTTAGGGTTAGGGTAGGGTTAGGGTTACAGTTAGGGTTAAAAAAAGCACACAAGAGCTCAGAAAACCAAGTAGTGTTTCCCTCTGTGAGGGGAATTTATGAGGTAAATCTCCATTTGAAAGGGTGTCTCCCTCTCTGTACCAGGAATAGGGTAACTGAAGCTCAAGAAACTTTTACCTATGGAGAAGGCCTGGACTTAAATCTACATAACAAACATACCCTTGTTTACTATGCACTGCCTGATGACCTCCTTTAACTGGCTTCCCCCCTCTCCCAACACCTTTTGTTTTTTAACTGAAGATGGTATGTAAGGGAGATTAGGTCATTTCCTGAGTTAGTTTTCCTGGTGTTGACCTGAAACAAACAGACAGCCAGATATTTCTCCAGCAAATATGGGTTTATTCTCAGGATCGGGAGAAAATCACAACTTGGAGGTCTGCAACCACAGCAAGGCACATGAGCATCCCCATGAGTCAAGGGAAGGAAACACCTCTGCAGAAAGGAAGAGGACCCTGAACGGGCTATAGCAAACAGTACACAACTTTTTATTGGCTGAGTCCTTGAGTCCTGGCTCAGTCCTTTCTTGAGGCCAGGAAATGAGAGTCTTTCTTCTCACTGTGGGGCTCCGCAATTGCGGTAACGCATGAGAGCTCTCCGTTCTGGTCTCCCCGTCCTATTTAATTGAGGTTTCTGCTTATTAATTTTTACAACACTAACCCCCAACTCTTAGCCCTTGGCCCAATCCCTAAACCCAAACCTAACTCCTAACCCTTAACTCTAGGCCCTAACCCCTAAGCTTATCCCTTCCCCACCATCCTAAACCCTCTCCCTAACTGCACCCTTCACGCCACCCTCCGTCCCTTTCCTGGACCAACTGGGCCAATGACATTTCTGAATCTTTCAGCATCTCCACCCTGCCTCTCCCCGCCACCCTACAGCCCCGCCTCCAGGGCTCAGGAGGCGACTGCGGTCATCCGCCCCTAGGTGAGCGGATATGTGCTCCCAGACCCAGAGCGTTCAACAGCGTCTGCTGGACGTGCCCAGGCCGTGAGGAAGTCAGAGAGCCCGCGCTCCGCTGCACTTAGCTCACCTAAACGCCCTCCAAGACCTCCACGTGACCCCCGGGGACTCAAGCGGCTTCGCGCCCCTGCCCCAGCAACCAATCGTAAGTCAGGGACAACGAAGCCGGCCCACGCCAGGCCTCCCCATGGCCCCGCCCCCTCTCCACTGCCGTCCAATTGCTTCTGGCTGGCCGTCCTCCGCGCTTCCGCGGCGACTTCCGCTGTCGGCGGCGGGGCGGCAGGTCGAGGGGCCTAATTCCTGCGCCTATGGCATCCGGGAGCGTCGGGCTGGCTGAGCTGGGTTTTGTGGAGGCGGCGCCGGCGTGGCGGCTGCGCAGCGAGCAGTTCCCCAGTAAGGTGGGCGGCCGGCCGGCGTGGCTCGGCGCAGCCGGGCTGCCGGGGCCCGCGGGGCTGGCCTGCGCGCTGTGCGGCCGCCCACTGGCCTTCCTGCTGCAGCTGTACGCACCGCTTCCGGGCCGCGCCGACGCCTTCCACCGCGGTCTCTTCCTTTTCTGCTGCCGAACGCCACCGTGCTGCGCCGGCCTACGCGGTGAGCGGCCCGGGGCCCGGGTAGCGCGTGCGCGGTGAGAGGCCTGCGGCCCCGGTCGCGCGTGCGCTGCCTTGCTCGCGGTCAGGGCCCAGGGACCGTGCAGCCTCCTCTGCGACCCCGCCGCGGGCCTCTCCCCTGTACCCCGCGAGCGTTTCCGGGGGTGGGGATGAGTTCCAAGGGCTCGCGCCTTCTTCGACCCCAGCTTTTTGTTAATCAGTCGGTAGTAGGTGTTCAGATGATAGAACCTGTAATTTTTCGGAAACCTGGGTTCCAACACGTTGCTCATATGTATGTAGTCTGACTTAATGTTACTTTTGTTACTAATTTGAACAAGCTCAAAGAGCCTACTTAGTTGTATGGACTTTAAAAAGTTTCTCGTTTTCACTCTTATTTTTTCTTCCTTTCCAGCAAATAAGCTTTTTGAAAGCAAAAACTTTCTATTTTTCTTTTTAAAAAATGACTGTCTTTTCAGTCCTGTGTGGAGTGAAGGCTCAAATATTTGAATTGCTATGTTGTTTTATTTAAAACATGTGTAACGTTTCTCCTTCTCTCTCCTTAGTTTTTAGAAATCAGTTGCCTAGGAGAAATGACTTCTATGCCTATGAGCCACCTTCTGAGGATCCCCCGCTGGAGACAGGAGAATCCGTGTGCCTCCAGCTCGAGTCCGGTGCTCATCTCTGCAGAGTTTGTGGCTGTTTAGGCCCCAAAACATGCTCCCGATGTCACAAGGCACATTACTGCAGCAAGGAGCATCAGACTCTGGACTGGAGATTGGGACATAAGCAGGCTTGTACACAAGAAGGTCAGTCAATTCTGTTTTTATTTTTAAATCTCAGCTCAGTTTCATAGTGTCTGTCAGGCCAAATCTTTCATTTTGAGGATAAACATTAACATTACAAAAGGTGTAATACTTTTCAAAGCTTTGGTTAACTAGTGACATAAACACCTTTATGAAGAAGGAACCGTGAGGTCTTGCCCACTCACGTCCCAGCCTAGCTTTAGTATAGTCATTTAATTTATGAGCCATAATCTAAAATGCTGGAGCTACATATGTTAATTACTAGGGAAAACTGTTATGACATGGAATACACTTCAGATATAGGAAATTATTTGACCTTCCAAACTAAATGATTACTAATGATGCTAGTTACCTTACTTTGTTTCAGGTGATTTGGACAGTACAGTTCCAGACCACAGCTTCCTTTTTCCAGAATTTGAAATTGTAATAGAAACAGAAGATGAGATTATGCCTGAAGTTGTGGGAAAAGATGATGAATCAGAGATTATAGGTAGCATGGGTAAGGAATCAGTTTCAAAACTCATTCATTAAATATACACTACTATGTATAAAATAGATAACTAATGAGAACCTACTGTATAGCATAGGGAACTCCACTCAGTGCTCTGTGGTGAACTAAATAGGAAGGAAATCTATAAAAGGGGATATATGTATAAGGAAAAAAAGGAAAAAGGTGGGGGGAAGAATAGTGAATCTAGTTGAAGCAGAGAGAAAGTAGAGGGTCAAGTGTCCCAACATTCCAGCCTCAAGGGACATGTTGTCACCCATTTCAGGGGACACTGACGGCCTGCCATGGAGACCTAGGGATTAGAGAACCAGTTTGGAGACACCCGTCTTAGATCATTGCTAAGACAAAAAACGTTTTTCTTTTTAACTAACATATGAGAAGATTCAGTGCCAGATGTTTAAAAGCACCTAGGGAGAGGGATGCTATGTTTGTTGGTGGGTAGTAGTGTTAGAGAGTGTGCTTTGGGGAAGAATTCACTGATGAAGGAGTCTGATAGAAAATTTCCAATAACAGGTGAGAGAGAACTCCCTGTATTGAGTGTCCAGTGAAATGAAACCATGCTGTATCTAAACTGGACAGTGCATGCCATTGATCCACACTGTCTCTGCTCCCTCAGACATGGGGCCAATAAAGTAATAAGCAATAGAAATGTAAAAAAAAAAAAAGAATAAAAAACCTCTTTCATTAAGTGATTAAATATAATGCTTGAAAGGAAGGGCTCAAGATGCCAAGAAGAGAAGCACTGATAGGAAAAGGCAACTCACTTGGGAGGCTGCAACCTATACTTTTCAAATATTGCCTCATTTGAAGATATCCGTTCTGTACTTCCCTCCTTGGCATATACAGGAACGTTCTGGTTCCTGTAAACATGTCAGAGGAAGTATCCAGGTGGTCAGTTGGGTGGGGCTGCACAGGATGCTGGAAACTTGGAAAGTTTATCTGGCTCCAGGATTTGTTTCTCTGATTGAGATGGTGGACATGAGAGTGCCTAGCAGTGTTTGGTGGGCAGCAGGGGGCCCTTTTATCTGGCAAGTTTCAGATACTTGATTTCATCAGTTACTTCAAGGTTATCATACTCTGGAGCAGTGCCTGTGCTGAGACTGAGCCGTAGCCAAAATTGATCCAACACTTACTCTGTACCACGGGCCTTTTGTGCATGATCTTACTAAAGTCTTGACATCAGAACAATATGTTAGAAACTCTGCCCCATTTTGCAGTGAGGAATTTGAGGTTCTGGGTATAACTTGCTTGGTCGTATAACTGACTAAAGTTGTTAAGTTCTAGAACTGAAGTCTGAGCTCACGTCTTACTCCAAAACTTGAGCCAAAATGTAGATTTCAGAATCTAAATTAAATTTTGGATTAGAATGTCAGCTTACTGGCTTACAGTTCACATTCAGGGTATCAGAAATATCTTCTGAGTTACAAAGACTCGATCCTGTTGGGGATGGTGGTGTTTCAGGTAGCTGAGATTCCAGAGGTGAGTGTGAAGGAGTGAGCTGGTAGGGTTAGGGCATGTGATGACTGAATGAGTGTAAGGGAAAGGAGAGATGAAACATGAAGAGATTGGAAGTAAGAGTCCAGATGGGTGAAGGACACTAGTGATAAGCAGGGCTCATATTTTTTGGGTGCCCTTTTGTGTGCTGGGCACAGCAGTCCTCAGACTGGGATTTGGGGTCTGTTCTTTTAATTTGGAGTTTTAAAGAGAAGCTCTTACTAGGAGCCGGCATAGTAATAATGCTTCATGGAGTACCTGCAAAGTCAGATGGTCTTAAAGCACAAACATTAATGAATTAAAATAGGAAAGCCTGTAGAAACATCTGGCCTTCACTGTCTGATTTAACACTAAGTTGGTTGTTTAAAACTGGCTTCCCTCAGCATGTGTTTATTGTCCAGACATGGAGATTATTCCTGTTGCATAATAGTTATGTTGATAATTTTTTAGGTGAAACACCTGAGGAAGAACTGGATTCCATGGCAAAACATGAATCTAGGGAAGATAGAATTTTCCAGAAGTTTAAAACCAAAATATCCTCTGAACCAGAACAGGTAAAATAGAATTCATTTACAGCTCCTTCTGTTCTTTTCAGGTGGTGGTTTAGGGGTATAAACCCTGAGTAGGGAATTCCCTGGCAGTCCAGTGGTTAGGACTCTGCACTTCCATCGCTGGGGGCCCAGGTTTGATCCCTGGTTGGGGAACTAAGAAACCAACCTGCAACATTAGCACAAAGACCACTGTGGTTTTGTGAAAAGAATAATGCGTTTTGCTGTTATGAAGAATTCTGGCTTCTTGAATTACATATTGACCTTCTGATGTAATTGTATCTACGGTGTGGGGAAAAAAAAAGAGTGGTTTCGAGGATTAAGGTAGATTGTAGACTCACAGTAAGTATTCAGCAAATGCTTCCCTTTGCCTCTTTTCTTCCATTAACTTTATTCCCCTTAACTTCCCTTACCATAAACATAAATCACTAAAGAAGACAGCTAAATTCCCATAAGCCAGTCGCTAGAGCAAATCAACATCCAGGGGCTTATAGGAAGAGTAGGTCTAGGTCCTAAATACTGAGAAGGTAGTTTTTAGCAACACATATGCTTTTAACAAGAAATATTGAGGAAGGTCACTCATTTGTTACATAAGATGTTATAACAAAATTTACTTCTGTTTTATTTAAACACTGTGGCTCACTTGGTATTTGTTCCTTTAAAAATTGTTAACTAAGTTTCCTTATATCTGTGTGAAGGTAAGCACAGACCCTGGGCTGCATGTTAGATTGACAACCTGGTGATGGGGAAATAGGATTATTGTTAGTCTCTTCACAAAATAGTCATAGGATTCAGATTCTAACCATATTGACATCTAAGAAAAATAATTTGGATATCCTGAATCAGATAAGCTGAAACAGTCCCTTTGATCAGGGGCCCCAAACCCTGGGCCAAGGACCGGTACCGTGAAGCTTCAGCTGCCACTCCCCATCGCTCGCATTCACGCCAGAACCACCCCCTTCCCCCTCCCTGTCCGTGCAAAAATTGTCTTTCACGAGACAAAACCAGTCCCTGGTGCCAAAAAGGTTGGGCACCGCTGCCTTTGATGACACTGAGAACGGTCTTAATTGTGCCCAGTGGAGGGGCGCAGGGGGACAGACAGTAAAGTGGTTTTCAGATGAGCGTTTCATCAATCGTAAGAGTACGTACAAAGCTTCTCTAGATGATCCTCAGATCACATGAGATGTTGGTGATTGAAACTGATCCTTATTGATTTTAGATTCTCAGATACGGCAGAGGGATTGCCCCCATCTGGATCTCTGGTGAAAATATCCCTCAAGAAAAGGATATTCCAGATTGCCCCTGTGGTGCCAAGAGAATATTTGAATTCCAGGTATGACCTTAAATAAGTACTATTTTAGTATGTAATTACCCTGATTTATAATTTTAAGCATTAAAAAACTTTGCCAAAGTAACATATGTGTATGGGTCCCTATGGTGTTATGGAAGGTTCCCTATAATGAAAATCAGTAGTTTCCTACCCCACCTTAGGGCTTGTTACAAGGAGGGAATTATCTTTTACTGGTTATCTGGTAGTTATTTCTATCTTTAAATAGCATGCTTTTTCTGAGATTTATCAGTTTACTAGTTTTTTAGACATCTGTTGACTGACTTCTGCAGTAGTGAGGATTTAAATGTAGTCACTCACACCATCTAGACCATTGCCCACTTCCCAGTGTGGTTAGGGTCAATATTATTTTAGTGCCTCTATTGTTACCTTTATAATTTAAAATAATATACCTTTTTTACAATATTTGACTCTCTCCTTTGTGAGAGTGTTTCAGAACGCTTACTCTGTTTAGTCTTGGTTTGTAGATTTGTTAGGAGAACAAATTAATGTAATCATTAAGGTAACCGCCCCCCCAACAAGAAGTTGTTAGCATCAAAATCCGTTTGGGTTGGGCGGAAATGCTCCTGAATTGTGGATTCACTAACCTTATAAAGTGATATTTGTTTCTTAGGATAAAAAAAAGGATTTTTGTGGACTGATCCAAAACTAATTGGTTCTTACTGCCAGAGCTCTGACTGACGCCCAAGATGAGCTGACGGTGGTTGTATAAAGCAATTTGATAACAGTAGTGGCAGTGCTGGCTCTTACTCTTTCCCATGAGACCACTGACTCCTAAGACCCATTTCTAGTCTATACAAATACATCAATAGATTTCCTTTTTGTATTCTACTAGGTTAGTGTTTCTTCAGAGTCATAGTAACAGCATCTGCTATTCAGGTTGTAAATAACCCAAAATAAGAGTTGCCCAAAGAGAAGCCTCATCCCTATTTTGTGGCATATTATTAATAAAAAAATAATTAGGTTAACAGCCAGGTCAAATAGATCAGCTGATCTTATTATACTTAGGAACTTCTTTCTTAAACGAAAAAGAAAGACACCAAATAGAGAGGGACTTTAAAGAAACATAGAGTTGCAAAGTATTTTTAGATTGTTAAGTATGTTAACACCATTAATGTCTTTAATCTTGCTGTGGAGTGTGGAGATGGAGAGACCAGGATCCCCAGGAAGGTCTGGTCTGTTGAAAGCAGACTGTGCTCATCACCGCCAAGGAGCGCTCTGACTGTGCCATCCTTTTCCCAGGTCATGCCTCATCTGCTCAACTACCTGAAGGCCGACAGACTGGGCAGGAGTGTCGACTGGGGCGTCCTGGCCGTCTTCACCTGTGCTGAAAGCTGTGGCCTGGGCACTGGCTACACAGAGGAATTTGTTTGGAAGCAAGATATAACAGATACTGCCTAAAGACAACTGTGTGAAGCCTCAAAATATTCATCATCTCTTAGACCTTCCAATTCCATTTCTAGGACTTTATCCTAAGGAAATAATTATACCAGAGATACACAAAGATGTTGTTTTAGGTGTTGTGTATCTGTCCAGCAGGAGGCTACACAGTCTTAATGATACAGACTTATATGCACATCAAGTAAGATAAAGATGCCAAGGTACCATTGTAGATGGTATTCATAGTATGCTATTTTTGTAAAAATATTTATACACATGTATATACACCAAAAATATCTGGAATGAAATGCACTAGGTGTGAACTGGTTAACTGAACAGTGGGACTAAGTGACATGATCTTTTTACTTATATGTATATTTCTTTCTATAATAAAAATGGGTTATGTGCCTAATTAAGTCAAACCATCACTCAAGAGCATTTCTCCCCTAAAATTTGCAAAGTTAAAACAAGGAGAAAAATATTTGGGTAAAACCCCAAGAGACTTCCTGAGTTCAAAGAGAAGCTCTACTTCAAAACTGACTTTGGTCAGCCAGTGGCACTGCTTATAGACCAGAGACTGAAAGGTCTTCTCTTTCCATCTCCCCATCTCACAGCACTGTCCACATGGCAAGTAAACCCAAATAAGGACAGGGAATCAGCCACGGGAATTTCCCTGGGTCAGCCTGAGGGAAGGCTCTGAGGTAGCTTTCAAGTGAGGGATATTGTTTCCGATGCCTCTGTTTACACAAGCGGTTCCTGAATCAATGCCACCAGCCACGCTAAGGCTCCTTCCAGCCCCAGGTGATTTATACTTGTGATAATTCCCAATTCTCTTGGTGCTGGGCAGGCTTCACTGCTGCGAAGGCAAACTTGGAGACATTGCTGTTGATCACTGCGTGAAGACCAGCAGCTAGTTCTGGTAACATCCCTGCTAACCCTGAAATGCACTGCCACCATAAACACATCTTTTTGGAGGTAATATCACTTGCTAATATCACTGACTTGGCTATTTCACTATAGTTTTTTATCAGGAAAGCCTGGCCTTTTAGTCCATATCACGTGTGTGTGGATATGTATGTAATTTATATAAAGATACATAAAATACTGGACTAGTGGGGCCTTCATAGCCCAAACTATAAATCAGAAGTTTGCCCCAGTAGGACAGCATCCTGACTGCGAAGGACTTTTTAAGCAAATTGTTTAGGGTCTGTCTATTTGGAGAGATCCCCAGATTATGTAGACATTCTTGCAGGCATGTTGGTAACCCACCAAGCTATCCTTTAGGTGTGTATCCCTGCCAAGGTCTGGAGATGACAGCAAGTTCACCGGGCATTTCCATTTGGAGACAGACTTCCAGCACTGACTTGGCAACCATGTCCAAAAAAAGCAATTAGTTGAAAATAACTAAAACAAAAATAAGAAAATTTAGATAAATAAAAAAAGCAACTCAGTTGCCTCTAGATATGTCAAGACATTTAAAAACCTTCATGCCAACCATGAAATGACCGACACATCTCACCCAGCAGCTGCTCCTGCGGAGGACATCAATCACTACTGCCAACCCATGCATGCTGTCCCCCAAACCTCTGCTTGGCCCAGATACTGCCTGACCAGGCAGCTCACCCTACTGTAGAGAGCAGTGCAGTCACCTGTCCCTTTTTGATACATTGAATGCTGGTCTCATCATCCTTTGACAATTCAGAGATCACAGCAAAGAAAAAATGTTTCAGTGCTTTTGATATTCATATTAGTGGTAGTGTTCTGTTATTCTAACTAACTCATCATCCCACGTGTCTTTAAAAATTAAGGGTTCTCAGCGTAAAATACGTAATATAGAACTGATCAAATAAAAACCCTGTAGTCTGAATCTGGATTGGATATATTAGTACGAACTCATGAGGTATTTTATCTTGAAAACTTTTAAAGGGAAAGAAGCAAGAACTTATCCTGCTATGTGAAAGAAGTATATAACTATATAAAAAAGTATTCTAACAAATCATGAAAAAAATAATTAGAATTTTATCTTTTGCAACCCACTAATGAATTAGTGGATCAATCAGAAGACGCCAATCAGACATTAAATCCCTAACAAACACTACTTACAGTCTTTACAAAGAGATCAAGCCTTTAGATGCAGTCACCCACCGGCAGGAAATGCAGAGAACAGAGGGACATGCTGGCTGCACCATCCTGAGTTTGCAAATAGCAAGACAGACTGTAAGAAACTACCAGCCAAACAGCCTATAAATTTGAGATGGCAGGGGAACTTAAGGAATAAAGCAGACATAAAAACATCAATTTATTAAAATGGAAGACTAACCTATATTGGTGTTTAGGTAATTACTGTAAAAGGATAATGGTTATTTGGGTGGGTGGTGTTGCTGGACTGGTGCATAAGGAGTAACAAGAATTCAGTAAAGTGACTGGAAATAAATCTATCAGCAATAATTTTAAAGTCTTATGAAAAATGCCATTAATAATGAACTAAAATACTTAGGAATTAACTTTTATGTAATGTAAAGCCCTATATGAAAAAAATTATGAAACTTTACTGAAGAACCTAAAGGAAGACTCACACATGGGGAAACAATTCTTTCTTGAATAGAAGGAGATTATACTGGACTGATGTCTTTCCGATTCATCCATACATTACTGACATCACTGATGACTGGAAAATGCAAGAAAAGGGTACCTCATACACCATGTTCTCTCTGGACTGTAACCTGGTATGGATCTATCAAAACCTAGAATGTATAAATGCTCTTAATACAGTGACTCCTCTTCTAGGCATGTTACTACAGAAATACCTGTACTTATCCACAAATACACATAAAAGGATGTTCCCTGCAGCACCTGTTTATAATAGTAAAACACTACAGGTAACATAAATGACCATAATTACGGAAATGGTTAAATATATAAAGTTGTGTAACCATCAGATTACATCATGTGGCACCATCAGATTCCATTTCATGGCAGTATGTTTGTCATGGAAAAATGTGTATGATATAGTGACTAAAAAAAGGAAGCTATAGGGGCTTCCCTGGTGGCGCAGTGGTTGGGGGTCCGCCTGCTGATGCAGGGGACACGGGTTCGTGCCCCGGTCCAGGAAGATGCCACATGCCGCGGAGCGGCTGGGCCCGTGAGCCATGTCCGCTGAGCCTGCACGTCCGGAGCCTGTGCTCCGCAACGGGAGAGGCCACAACAGGGAGAGGCCCGAGTACCGCAAAAAAAAAAAAAAAAAAAGGAAGCTATAAAATCAAACATATGCTTTACTATTTTTTTCAATATGATAACAAAAGCACCCCCAAAAGAAAAAAACCTGAACAGAAGAGGGCTGGGGAGGTACCCACCAATCTGGTAGTTAACCTAGGGAAACAGACAGAAGGGAGAGGAAGGAAGAAACTTTCTGGTTTCTGAAAAAATATTTTTACAATTAAAAAGAAAAACACATGCCCGAACAATGAACCCCAAGAACTTACACGTGCTCACCTGATATTCATGAGAAAAACACACCTCACCAGTCAGTGGACAACCAGCTCTAACACTGAAGGCCTTTGGCTTAGAGCCCGTGTTTGCCACTTAACGGGCTCTGTAACCTTGGGCTGACCCTCAGCTGGGGCCTACCTTACCCTACTTGTGAAAGAGGAACAAAACCTAACTGCAGCTTTTGTGAGAAGGCAACATATCTGGGAAACGGGAGGTGCTCAACGTATGGGACGTAATAAACATGTTTTGTGAGCAACTTAAAATTTTCAGACAATTCTTCCATTTTCACTGCAACATACAATGAAATGTTGATTGAAACAAACAACAAGCAAGCAAACACACTGAAATGGTTTCAGGCATTATATCTAAAATACGACTTTTTAAACAGTATGATCACATGAATCTTACAAAGTTTCATTTATAACATCAATCTAACACTTTTATAAACAGCATTTATTGTACAGAGTACTCTGAAGGAAGAAAAATATGTACAGCCATTTGTTTTCATTAATACATTTCTATTCTGTCCTGCAATACTGGAAAGGCGGAATGTGGCACAAAAATAACCCTTAGGAGTTACAAATTAGAAAACAACACTTTTTAAAAAGATTTTTACTTTTCTGGTAGAAATATAAAAACTGTGGTTTATGGGGAAGAAATTAAACAAAATAAAGTCCAATCGATTGTTGAGGTGGCTTTAACACTTAAAGTTTTGTCCCTTAAACCAACTTGTCAACAGCAGTAAGTGTTTAAAATCTAAATATAAATAAACGGGCAGCGCTGCCCAAATAGCAGCACAGTTCGAGCAACTTACAGTAACACTTCGGTGATCTCTGTGCAGAAATAACGCCCCCTTCCTGGCATCCCTACGGGGTACACATGCAGGGGAGCTTCACCTCGTGCTGCAACCTACAACCAGACATCCATCCTCTCATCACATGGGGCCGTCCACAACACCACTAAATGTACCAGAACTGATTTGTTTTAAAAAAAACAAGTGGGTGGGGGAGGCAGGAGTACATGACAGCCATTACGTTGTCTTCCTGAAACCCTTTAGAATAGGGTAGATGTTCTCAAAGGCTTCATAAATTTCTGCTCTGACTTTAGCACCTATGAAGACAAGTTGGAGTAGAGAAGAGTGTGAAACGGCATTTCTTAACATAAAACCACAAGCACAATTCTCTCCAAACCTAGTAAGACAGATGCATTAAAACATTAACGATGGACCCTTGTCATAATCCTATTTTTGTTTTTAAGGTGGTATTTTTTTAAGTTGGCTTCTTAAAAAAATTACAAAAGCAGCGCCCCAGGTGACTCCAGCCTCCTTCCCCAGTCTGCCCATGTGACTGGTGTTGGGCTCTGGACTGTGTCAGAACCCAGCAGGGCAGCAGTCAGAGTGGCTGAATCTTATTCTCCCAATCGCTGCCTTCAAACAAGCTCTTTTGAATCTGCCTTTGTTGTCGCAAAATGATAATGGTGATGAACCCCAAAGTTTTAGACAATGGTACCCAACTTAAAACGCCATCTGTTATGCTGTAATGCCCACCTCCCCCTTCCCCACCAAGGTCATGCTTCAGCTGAAGAACCAGCAGGGCTGTGCTCTGACTTCCCTCAGCTCACTCCCTCTGGTGGGTGTGTTTCCCATCAGAGTGTTGGGGTCAGGGGAAGACAAAAAAGGGGCAAAGCTTCTTTACAAGTCACTAGTCAACTGTCCCGACACTGTGATATTACTTCTTAGCACTGAGAAAATGCCATTCTTCACACTTTCCAAACTTCGAACACTACTTCCTGTTGCAACTTACCTGTTAATACAACTTTTCCAGAAACAAAAATAAGGAGAACAATTCTCGGTTTGATCATTCTGTAGATTAAACCAGGAAATAACTCTGGCTCATAACTAGAAGGAAAATGGCAAAAACAGTTTAGAAATTAACAGCTGCTCATGCCTTTAGAAAAAATGGGGACCTGAACAAGGGAAAGTACTGAGTAAGCAGCAAACTAATGAGGAGGTGAAGCCCAATTCTTGAGGAGCATCACAGGAGAGAGGGCTCAAGTGAGGCCAACTTGTAACTGGCACTTGAAGACCAACTAACTCTATTTCTAATGAATCTGGATTTCCTGACATAAGAACAAGAGCTTTATAAATATGTTCTATAGTCTCTGACCTTTATCAAGTTTCATTCTGGACAAGTTTACACCGACTTACAAGAGCCCAATAATCATTCATTTATAAGATCTGACAGTCACAGTTTACCTTCCAATCATTCACATCTCATCTCCTTAAACTGAAATATCTCTAGCTGTTAACTTTGTTCAGGCAATTTAACCAAAGTGATAGAAAAGATACTAGTTGGAGACTGAATCTTTCCCTGACTATGTTGTCTAACTAAATGCACTATTGGTATGTTTTATTCTAATCCTAGTAGTCTCATTTTCTTAGTTAGAGAGATTGAAAACAGTTAGGATGTGTGACTCTGTTTAACCTAGTGGAAAATTCAAGATAGGCTTCTCTGAGGAAGAGATGCTAGGGTGGATATGTGAAATGCCAGTGGGACTTTCCTAGGTGAAAAGTGATATAAGAGTGTGCCAGGTATAAAAGTGGGATGTGCAAGGGCCCTGGTGCAATAAGGGCATGATAAGCCTTGGGGGTGCTACGAGCAGAGAGGCTGGAGAGGTGGGTAGGGACCACCTGCCTTGTAAGTCTTCATCAGGAAGTAGCAGGGAAAATAAATGTTGACTAGCACAAAAGATTCAAACAACTGGGGAAAAAACTGATACAAGATGTTGTGGACTTTGTTCATGTATTTAAAATGTATTTAGTGAGCAATAAAATGATAAAACATACAGAAGGGGAATCAATTTCATCCCAGTAAAGGGGACTTTTGGGTGTCGTTAAGTGAAATGACAGGGAAGTAGGAGGCTGGTGAGAATAATAGGTGTTACCAAAGACATCAGGAAGACACTTCAACATTAAATATACCTATAAGTATATCATTTGTTCTTACATACTAATTAGTTTGCACATGTTTTATCATGAACAATGTTTAAATAGATTATAAATTACTTGTTGCCAAAAGCAATCACAATCCATTTCAGACTCACCTACTGAACTGTTGGTGGGTAAGCACAAGGCCTTCTAACCTTATAGGGAACTTCACATCGCAGCTCCCCACCATATTCTGAATCTTGAAGTCCAAGAACTTAGCTGGAAAACCCAACTTCTGTACAACCCTGGCATATTTTCTTGCTGCTAGTCTGGACTGTTCTTCACTAGGGAAAGAAAAAGTGAAATATTCATACTCAAAGACACCTAAAATAATTATTTAGATGAAAAACTTATAAAAAGTCCAAATTAGGAAAGATATTTTATAAAGTGTAAACTGGTCACCCCTTCCAATAAAGAAAAGCTCAACAGACATTAACAGTTTTATGTACAAAGTATTCCTGTGTCCTTGACAGAAAACTTAGGCCTACCAAAATGAATCCCTCTTCAATTCACCAAATTACTGATAGCCCTAGATTTTTTTTTAAAAAAAAGTTATTTATTTATTTGGCTATGCCGGGTCTTAGTTGCAGCACACGGGATCTTCATTGCGGCACACGGGATCTTTAGTTGCGGCATGTGGAATCTTTAGTTGTGGCATGCAAACTCTTAGTTGCCACGTATGGGACTTAATTCCCTGACCAGGGATCGAACCCAGGCCGCCTGCATTGGGAGCACAGAGTCTTAAGCCACTGGGCTACCAGAGAAGTCCCAACAGCCCTAGATTTTATACGTGTGAAACATAATATCATCATCACCATTATCATTAATATTATTGTATTTTAGCTCACAAATTTCTACTGAGATGAAAACTAACAAGCTTCATTTGGATAGGAAAATAATGATGAGACTTATACTCAAAGAATGCATACGCTAATTCCTCTTTTACGCCAAGTCTTTCTTTATCCATTCCTAGAAGTCATCTCTTGGACAAAACTATGACTTAGCAGAGCAGGGCTCATGTAACAAAAGCATAATGATAGCAGTATCATCGTCGACAAAAGGTTCTCAAGTGCAGGGTCATGAATGACAAAAATGAGGCATGCATACATGCTGAATTGTATGGAAATAAGGTGATAGCATACACCCTAAACTAATGCCTGGTTTTAAGAAAATGAAGTTACTGCTGTCTAAAAGTGATGAGAATCAACTATTTTAATAAGAAAGCAACAATAACATTTTATTAAAGTATTAGCCTAACACCTAGAAACCATGACACAGCCATTTCTTTCATAACATACAGACCAGGACAATGAACTCCTTTAAACCCACCTCTTGGCTCCTGTGCACACCATCTTCCCAGAACTGAATATCAGTGCAGTGGTCCGGGGCTCTCTTATTCTCATGATTACAGCAGCAAACCGCTAAAACAGCCAGAGACAATAGTTAATGATGTCATGCCAGACTGCTGACTTCTGTCAGGAGAACTAGACAACGAGAAAAAACACCCCAAATAGTAAGAAGGACCTGGTACTTAGTTATCAAGATATCTGTCATGTGTTTCCATACAGGGCTCCCTTACATCACCATGTGCCACACATCTTTTGCATATGGAGCAAGCACACAAGTTGTGACTCTAAGGCGGCTGGACCAAGATCTCTGTGTTCTGTCATACACATCCCAACACCTGAAGACAAGGAATATTTGCAAAAATATCTTTAACTATAAATTTTGTTTTATTAATTTTTTTAGACAAATCTACTGATAAACCTTTTCCACATCCAGAAGGAATTAATAAATCAGATTACAAGCATATCAACGCATAGTGACGTTACCTCCCGTTTCCAATACTTTAGAAACTGAATTGGTGGATTGGCATTTATATAAATGTAATGGCCTCAGTGACTAGGTTACATGATACAAAGCAAAAAATTAGTTTCAAAATAACTGAAATTTAATATCTGCTATCTAATTACACATGAAAAAATTCGTATTATTTCTAATCAAGATCACTCTTTGACAAATTAGATTGCTTTCACAATTTTAGTTTAAAAACTACTATATGTCTTCTCTCTGATTTTACCACCATGTAAAAATGCTAGCATTATATTCTAGTTTATACAAGTCCCAGGAAATGCCTAATTATTTTGCATTTCCTAAATTCCCTCTACTGGTTTTATTGCTTGGATAACTAATATCATTTCATTAGAAAAAATTATGTAAAATCATGTATTCAACTTAATAAAATTATGACAAAAGATTAATTCTTATAATGCTACATTCATATGGACTTTCCATATGCATTAGGCTGTTTTTTTTTTTAAATAAATTTATTTATTTAGTTTTGGCTGCGTTGGGTCTTCATTGCTGTGCACGGGCCTTCTCTAGTTGTGGCGAGCGGGGGCTACTGTTCGTTGCGGTGCGCGGGCTTCTCATTGCGGTGGCTTCTCTTGTTGCAGAGCACGGGCTCTAGGCATGCGGGCCTCAGTAGTTGTGGCTCACGGGCTCTAGAGCGCAGGCTCAGTAGCTGTGGTGCACGGGCTTAGTTGCTCCGCGGCATGTGGGATCTTCCCAGAGCAGGGATCGAACCCATGTCCCCTGCACTGGCAGGGGGATGCTTAACCACTGCGCCACCAGGGAAGCCCTAGGCTGTTATCTTAAAATCAGAAAATTTGTAGGTATTTTTCCCTTAATCTTTTTATTATAAAAAAATCGGCAGTTATACAAAGGTAGAAAATATAATAAACTTCTTGTACTTATTATCCAGCTTTAACAATTATTAACTTTTGGCTAATCTTGTTTCATCCATATGTCCCTTTCCCAATTCTCCAACTGGACTATTCTGAAGTAAATTCCAGGTAGCATGGCATTCGATTCTATATAGTTTTCAAAACATAAATGGGATCATACTATATATTTTGCTCTGTAACTTCACATGATCCCCTCACAATGAATATGTCAAACTTCATCCTGTGGACTGCTGTATTCCTGGAGTCTCTATATATTTTGCTCTGTAACTTCACGTGATCCCCTCACAATGGATGTGTCAAACTTCATCCTGTGGACTGCTGTATTCCTGGAGTCTCCTACTTGGCAGCTAGTCAATAAAAATGCTGCATATTTTGCTTTAAATCCTTGTTTTGCTGGTGTCAACAAACTTAAACACAACATATTCTTTTTGATCTAGAGACCTTTGGAAGAAAATTCTGTATTATTATAGTCTGAAATACATTAAAATTGTTCTGACCTTGGGATTATATTCAGCATTCCGGGCACGAAGTGCAATGGTCTTCAGGTCAAGTTTACAACCAAGATTCACTGTGGATACAATATTTCTGTAAGAAATTAGAAAAGAAAACATGATTATTTACTGTTAGTGTTAGATGATTACTTAGAAATTGTATTCTTTCATTAGAACTAATTTAATGAAATTTAATGAGATTAAATTAGTTTAATTTAAACTATCTTAATTTTTTTAATTAAAATTTTAAAAAATTGCTGACATTTATTAAGTGTTTAAACAAGTACCAAACACCATGCCAACATTTTACAAAGATAATCTCACTTAATACTTACAATGCACTATGAAGTAATAACTATTTAGTACTGCCATTTTCAGATGAAGAAGCTGAGGCTTAAGTGGGGGTAACTTGCTCTGTATACACATGGTTCCTAAGTGAGGTATGACTTTCTCACTTCTCTCAAAATAAGTATCTTTGGAAGAACAAAAGTTCAATTATCTTTGACAAAGGAAGAAAACCAGCTTTTTCCTCTGATTAACCCTCAGTAAGTCAAGAAAAACAAACATCACCATTTATTATCTGGGTCCAATGAACACTTTTCATTTTTTAATATTCTTATATAATTTTATAAATAACTTCTAAATGAGTTGTAACATCACTCTCTTGTGAATACTGATCCCAGATTGCAAATACATCTCCAACTGTTCCAGCTCATGGCTGCTTCTGGGTCTTTTTTTGGCACTGTCAAAATGCAATACCTTTGAAAACTTGATAGCTCATAATTAGGTTGAAAAGAGGTTGGGTGTCTTCTTTAATACACAATTGTAATGCCAGTTAGGTTGATCAACTCAATGTTCTCATTTCTACATCACCTATTTCCTTCCAATCAATTTTACATACACAAGTTCACAGAACTTTCTTATCTATTTTATTTGTGTAGAATTGGTAGTAACATCCCTACTTCCTTTTCTGATTTTAGTAATTTGAGTCTTCCCTTTTTTTGTTAGTCTAACTAAACGTTTGTTGATTTTTTTCAAAGAACCAACCTTTTGTTTCATTGATTTTCTCTACTGTTTTTCTTTTCTCTATTTCATTTATCTCTGCCCTAATCTTTACTATTTCCTTCCTTCTGCTAGCTTTGGGGTTAGTTTGTTCTTTTTTCAGTTGTAACATTAAGTTATTGATTTGAAATATTTTTGTTTGTTTTTTGGCTGTGTTGGGTCTTCGTTTCTGTGTGTGGGATTTCTCTTGTTGCGGCGAGCGGGGGCCACTCTTCATCGCGGTGCGCAGGCCTCTCACTGTCGCGGCCTCTCTCATTGTGCAGCACAAGCTCCAGACGCGCAGGCTCAGTAATTGTGGCTCACGGGCCTAGCTGCTCCGCGGCATGTGGGATCTTCCCAGAGCAGGGCTCGAACCTGTGTCCCCTGCCTTGGCAGGCAGATTCTCAACCACTGTGCCACCAGGGAAGCCCTCTTGTTTTTTAATGTGATCATTTGTAGGTATAAATTTCACCCACAGCACCACATTTGCTGCATCCCATATGTTTTAGTATGTTGTATTTTTGTTTTCATTTGTCTCTAAGTATTTTCTAACTGTCCCTATGATCTTCAATCCATTGGCTGTTTAAAAGTGTGTTATTTGGACTTCCCTGGTGGCGCAGCAATTAAGAATCCACCTGCCAAGGCAGGGGACACGGGTTTGAGCCCTGGTTCAGGAAGATCCCACATGCCATGGAGCAGCTAAGCCCATGCACCACAACTACTGAGCCTGCACTCTAGAGCCCACGAGCCACAACTACTGAGCCCGTGCACCACAATGAAGAGTAGCCCCCGCTCGCCGCAACTAGAGAAAGCGTGCGCATGCAGTGACGAACACCCAACGCAGCCAAAAATAAAAATAAATAAATAAGTTCGTAACAAAAATAAATTAAGAAAATACAAGTATGTTATTTAATTTCTACAATCTTGTGAATTTTCTGGGACGCTTTGTGGAATACCAGAAATATTACGGTGTTGGCAAGAAACAAACACCCCATCTGAACTAGGTAGAATTTACGATTTAAACCAAAGGTGCAAACTTAAATACACATAGGAGCCAGCTAAGTGTTAAAAGACAATAGGGTATGGTGTTTATAGAGGTGAACTAACAAGTGCTTATCTTTCTAAAATCATTAAGATTAAAATTATTTTGTTTTTAAAATTGTTTCAGATCAAACAAACACCCACGCAAGATTTAGGCCACTGGATAAGAGTCAGGATCCATGGTTAAACATTACTTAGTTCTAAAAATGATCAGGAATGACTTACAAGAAAACTGGGTAACATAGTTGTTACAAATATCCCCTGATATGGCCATAAACTTCCTAAAGGCAAAAGCTATATACTTCTCGGCGACAGATATTTAAGAATATTTGGTTTTCAGGAAGGAGAAATTTTCCCTACCCGTCCCCTACCCCCCAGTTCTGTTACATACAGGACCTAATTCAATTAGATAGAAAAATACATTTAGGACAAGAACAGCCATCCTCAGCTTGTGGGAAGGGCACAGTTCTTCAAAAATTTACATGCAGCCCTTACAATGACCAATGAAGGAAAACAAGGACCACTATGAACTATAATGATTCTGTGACTAAGTAATTAATCTTCCCAAAAACTAAAAATATCACACGGGAAGGAGACTACATAAAGCTTCATTTGGTAAATCAGCTACAGCGAAATGTCTACAATAACAATAATGCAATCTAAATTGGACTTCATTGGCCCAAACATATAAGCACAGCTACTAAATTTCTGAAGATGTTATGAGAGCCTTTTACTGGGGGCACTGACTCACTAAGACAGCTTCCCCTTTTCTTTTTAAAGCGAGTTTTGATGCATGATCGCCATTAGTGCCACACAAATAACTCAATCCATCTGAGAACAAAGAACAGCAGCACAGTTCCAGTGGACCCCTCCAGGGCAGGGAAAGGACGTACAACAAGTACTCACTGCAGCTGCGGCACAATCCCAGAGCTCTCCGAGGCTGGCGTGGCAGGGGTAATGGGGGTCATGGGAGTCATGGGGGAGGGATACAGGGGAGTGGTGCCCGGCAAGGGTGCGGTCGTAAGAGTCTGTGAGTGGAAAAGCTGTGGTGTCTGGCCCGAGGCCCCCTGGGTCGCCTGCTGGGAGGTCGACTGCTGAACGGCTGCCACTGCCGCCTGCTGCTGCTGCTGCTGCTGCTGCTGCTGCTGTTGCTGCTGCTGTTGCTGCTGCTGCCTTTGCTGTTCTTCCAAAATAGACAGACTGTTGGTGCTCTGAATAGGCTGTGGAGTCAGTCCTGTGCCATACGGCATCATCGGACTAAAGATAGGGATTCCAGGAGTCATGGCCCCCTGTGGGAAGTTAGGAGAACAATGGGTTAGGCTGGCTGGTGTTTGTGTCTGTAGGACTTGGCTGGTAGAACAGCAGATGAGATTTGCAAAGACAGGCACCTTCCGAGTACAAAGGGGGTTATATAGCAGTAATGGGGAGGAACTTGCTGTTCTTACACACATCACTTTCTTCTTCAGCATAACACAGTAGGTAAGAGCTTAGGATGTGGAAGCAGACCTGGGTGTGAAATCCAACTCTGCTACTTACAACACGTGAGAATTTAAGGAAGCTCCTTAACCCTTCAGGCTCTAGAGGATAACAATGCTTTAAGACTTAGAAAAAATCGAGAACTTCTACTCTTTGAAAGATACCATTAAGAAAATTAAAACTTGGGACTTCCCTGGTGGTCCAGTGGTTAAGAGTTAAGAACCTGGCTTGCAATACAGGGGACGCCGGTTCGATCCCTGGTCAGGGAACTAAGATCCCACAGGCTGCGGGGCAACTAAGCCCATGTGCCACAACTGGAGAGCCCGAGTGCCGCAACTACAGAGCCCATGCGCTCTGGATCCTGTGCACCACAATTAGAGAGAAGTCCGTGCGCCACAACTAGAGAGAAGCCCACATGCCGCAACGAAAGATCCCATGTGGCACAACTAAGACCCTACGCAGACAAAAAAATAAAATAAATAAATATTTTTTTAAAAAAAAGAAAATTAAAAATTAAGCCACAGACTATGAGAAAACATCTACCATACATATATCTGAGAAAGAACTCATATCCAGACTACATAAAGAACAATCAAAATTCAATAAAAGATGAAAAAACAGACCAATAAAGAATGGGCAAAAGATGTGAAGGACATTTTACAAATGAAGATCTATAAATAGCTAATAAGCACTTGACAAGATGTTCAAGATCATAAGTCAGAGGAAAATGCTTGTACTTCTAGAACGGCTGAAGTAAAAACCCAAGGGCCGGTGAGCACGCGGAGCAACTAGAACTCTCACGTGTTGCTGGCAGAGCCTCAGAACATGCTTTCTTATAGAGTTAAACATGCACGTACACAATGACCCAGCAATCCCACTCCTGAGTACTCACCCAAGAGAAACAAAAACATAGCAGACACGGAGAAATGTACACAAACGCAAAGCACCTTTATTCACAATGGCCCCAACCTGGAAACAACCCTAATGTCAGCAACTGGAAAATGGACAAACTGTCGGACACCCATACAACAGAGTGCTACTTGGTGATAAAAAGGAACTTGCTGATACACAAAGACAGACACAAATAAAAGCATATACTGGTATGGTGCCATTTGCATGATATTCTAGAGTAGGCAAAACTATCTCTAACTCTGGAAAGCAGATCATTAGTTGCCTGGAGCTAGGGGAGTGACTGCAAAGGGGCAGGAAGGGACTTTTAGGGTGATTGAAATGTTCTATAACCTTCACAGGTGCATACACTTATCAAAACACATACTTAAAATGGGTGTTTTTTGACTTCCTGGTGGCACAGTGGATAAGAATCCACCTGCCAATGCAGGGGAAACGGGTTCGATCCCTGGTCTGGGAAGATCCTACACACCGCGGAGTAGCAAAGCCCATGCGCCACAACTACTGAACCTGCGCTCTAGGGCCCGCGTGCCACAACTACTGAAGCCCACACACCTAGAGCCCGTGCTCTGCAACAAGAGAAGCCACCACAAGAAGCCCGTGCACCACAACGAAGAGTAGCCCCCGCTCGCCGCAACTAGAGAAAGCCTGCTCGCAGCAACGAAGACCCAATGCAGCCAAAAATAAATAAAATTAAACCTTAAAAATAATAGTGTTTTTATTTAAGTATGTAAACTACACTTCAACAGAAGTTATTTAAAAATTTAAAAGTAGCTACGTTATTTGGAACCTTAAACATAAAAATGAAAAGAAAACTAGAAAATAATTTGGTTAGAGTTATCTCCAAAATCAAACACCCTATAATCACTCAGACCACTTTCATAAGTGCTTATCAAAAGATTAAGTTTTACAAATACACATTTTAGCTTCCAAACAAACTCCCCAAATCAAACACTATCATGTTTATTCAAAGCCTAATAGAACTTCTCAATGAAATAAAGGAGGCTTAAAAAATATAAATCCATTTTCAACAACAGATGGTTAAATTCCCTTGCTTCCCTTTTACACTGTCTCTAACAATGCAGATTCTGTCCTACGTGTACCCTCCCTCCAGTTGTATTACCTGAGGGGAGGCCAGGCCCTGGGCATAAGGTGGGAGGCTGTTGTTCTGATCCATGAGGTTCACTTTCTTCTTGGCAAATCAAACACCTTTGGACTGGGAATCACCTCAGCATTCAGTCTTTTCCTAGAGCATCCCCAGCACACTCTTAGCGACTTCCTCAACTCTCTGGGTTATCTTCATGCACACCAAGAAACAGTGATGCTGCTTTGAAAAAAGTTTGAAGTTTAATGTAAGAATACAGGTAAGCTATACAGTCTTATAAACCAGTTTCATGGTTAAACAAAAAACAAACAAACAAAGAATGAAAAAAACCAACGAAACTATTTTGGAATATATTTCTTTTTACCTTACAAAGCTGAAATCTTATTCCTTCCACATTTCCTGTGACTGCATGCAAAATTGCCAACAGAACAAAAATTGTTTTTTTATGTGTTTAATTTATAGTCTTATAATGTTAAAAATTAAAGTACATAATCAGCATTAAAAACTTTGGGGGAAAAACACCCAGGGAAAACAAATTCCTAAGGAACCTGTCATATCTGAGTAGAAATATTTATTATGCATTGTATACACAGCGCTATTAGGCTAAATTCAAGTTTTAAAATATTCCATTCAGCATTCTATCCTCTACAATGTCTTGGGCATTAAGTTTAATAAATTTTGAATTGGATCCAATACACTTTAGTGTGCTCATTTATTGAGCAACTACTTTAAATAAAACACTGTGACAGACGCCGTACAGACATAAAAATAAACATCATGTTTTTATATATGTAATAACTTTAATTCTTCAGAACACATAAATACAAACTATGCCTGTATCTGGCTTTCCTTAAATCATGTCTTTACTGGCTACACGTTTGAAATTTCTTTTAGTCAAAAGAACCGAGTGACTGATGAACTACCTTTTATTGTTTAGTTCAGATGGACTCCTACCGTGCTCAGGATTGCTGTGAGAACTGACCGATTCAAACAGGACTGATTAACACCTCAAGAACAGCATCTAATTATCACACAGTAAGCACAGGATAAATGTTAGCTATTATTATTAGATTTCAGTTTAAACATTACCATCTAATAAGATATTCTCACACAGAACTTACAGATCTTAAAGTTACAAGTTATATGTCAAAGACACACGTGTAACTCAAGCATGTACTGGTACAAAATAAGCACTCAGAAAGAATCTGATAATGACTTTGAAAGGACAAAGGACCCCAAAGACTATATATCCTACATATTCATCAATGGAAAACAGACCAAAAAAAAGAGAAAACTCTGCTTCAGAAAACATCAGACATATAAGAAAATTATGCTCTTTCAGACATTGTTATCCTCTTACAACAACAGAAGTGCTGCAAATATAAAAATGAAGAGGCATTTGATCCCTGGCATCAAAGAGTTCAATTTGAAGGATGTGTAAATAATCACTGCAAAACTTAAGTGCTATAATAGCAGATATGCACTATGCTAAGCCCCTTGAGTGAAGAAATCAGCAATATATGTCTTTGTAATCTCTGTACTTAGTACAGGGCCTGGCATATAGTATGTGATCATGAATGAATGCATACATGCTACACAAAAGAAGACAATATAACTGCCAAGTGTTTTGAAGAGTATGTTCATAAAGCAGGGACCATATGACTTGGGTCTAGCAAGGTGAGAAGGAATTTATATTCAGCATTTCAGGCAGAAGAAAGATGAAGCAGAAAGAGACAAACACTGAAAGAGCACGCAGTATGCAAGCAACAAATTTAGCATGACTGCATGGAACGTTCCTGCAGGGGATGAGACAGCAAATATAAGTGAGGTCACATTATCAGGATTCTAAGTCATTATTACATAAGCAATATGAGCAGTGACAAGATTCTGAAGTGCACCATGAGTAGATCTACTTTGGCAAGAGTGTGGTGAATTCCAATAGATAAAACTGGAGGCTGGAAGTTCGGTTTAAGACTCACTGCTGTGGTTCAGGCAAGAGCTAATGAGGGCAGGATTTAAACCACTCATTAATATGACTACAGATTATCCAGAAACTGGTGGCTCCAGACCCCTTGTTACAAACTAAGTCTAGAGAACAAATCTGTGGAACTAGGTTGAGGCCTCATGTAACCATTTTCAGAGCTCATCTCTCACTCCCAGTGATGGAACTGACCATCTTTCCTCCCCTGTGTCATTAAAACCGCACAACTATTACCGCACTACTGTATCCTCACAAAAGAGAGTTGTTTGCAGAATCTCATTTTTTGGTCAAATTCGATATTTTTTGGAAATAATCACTGATACGGGAAAAGACTCAATTAATTCTGCATAGCCTTCTAGTGACTGCATATGTAAATCAAGCATAATCTTTTCAGAGACGTCTACCTGGAGTTTTAAACGAGAAAATCACACAGTCCAGGGCCTAGGGAGGGAGACCTCGTAAGGAAAGTGGTGTGTATTTGTATCTTAACGCTCTAGCGTGCCTGAACTCTCCGGCCTCTGACAAAACGTTAAAAAGTCTCAAGCGCAACTTTATTATAAAACCACCACTGCTGGTAGCAAAACAGGTGGGCACAGGCCAGGGTGAATCTCCCTTTGAATATCGAGAGGAATTAACGGATGGCAGGACATAAAGACTCCGCGTCTTGGATGCGCGGGACTGTCCTGTCTCAGGCCCCTCCCAGCACCCTGCACCACACGCTCGTACTATGGGAAGCCGCTTTCGAACTACGGCAGAGGAAGGCACTCGGTGGGATAGGCAGCCGGTACAGGCCGAAGCTGCGGCAGCACGAGCGGGAGGAACAGCCCCCGCGCGGTGTCCCCGTCCATTCCGCGCCTCCTCCCACCATCACCCCAGGGCCCCGCTGCAGCGGTCACCTCTACACGAAACCTCAGAGAAAAGCTCAAAGGGCTGTTACCTGGAGTCACTGCAGAGACAACTAACAGTCGGCGAAAACGACGTTAAGCCACAAACGGCCCAGGCGCCCGCTACGGCGACCGTTCCCGACCCTACAGAACTCCTGGCGCGCGTTGTTAACGTCACTTCCGCCAGTTCCGCCCTCGGCTTCGGCCGGCACCCCACCGTGCAGCGCGGGCCATGGGAAGTGTGGGTGTTGCGTCACTTCCTGTGATTTGCTAGGTATTCGGCTTAAGGGAAACAAGGGGCGGGGCGGAGCTCTTCTGCCTTCCGGCGAGGCCACCCTGTCAGAGTATTTTACGATTGGTTGTTGCTGGATGTAGTAGGCAAGACTGATTTTTAAATGTTGACTGTTTAAACCGACTAGCGATGTGACATTTAGCAAGTTACCAGACCTCTCCGCCTCAGTTTCTTCGTCTGTAGGATGGAGTAATAATAGCACGTGTCCTCTAAGGACTGTGAGATGAATTAAGGAAATGCATGAACAGTGCCTGGCACATGGTAAGCATGTTAGCTATTCTCAAACATGTAGAATGATAAAACAAACAAACAAAAAACACACCTGGTTTACAAATTCGATTATATTTTAATTCTGCTGCTACCATCTTATGCAGTATTTTCACATTGGTCACAAAGAGACTATAGGTAGTTGGACCCCAGAGTACCTCTCCTATGGCTCATTTAGGCATAATTACATGTTGTAATGCTTTCCTTTGTACTTCATATAATCAATGAGGTTGTGAGCTCCTTAAGGATAGGAAATGTTTTACAGAATTTTTCTATCCAGGCCAGTACCTGAATAAGTACAATACTTTTCTGTCCATAACCATCAAAGAAAATCCTTTGTTTAAGTATGGGGAAAGTTTTAATTAAAAAAGTACTTTTCAAAAATCTTCTCTGCTTCCAGAATTGCATGTATATATCAGACAGTCCATTCTATATTAGCCAGCTGCTTGTCTGCTTTTTTACATAACATTTTTAAATTGTAAAATATAATATTCATATACAGAAGTACATAAACCCATGTACAGATTAACAGACGGTATTAAATCAAGTAAAGACAACCAGTACTGCCAGCACCACGACCCGTCCCCAGCCACACAGGCCCTTCCTACTTACTGTGTACTCCTAAAGTATATAGTATGTATTCTTTTGCTCAACGTTAGAAGACTCATCCATGTTGATGTGCCTTCGCTCTAGCTGAAGTAGGTTAATTTTTTGCTGTGACACATCCCTCAGTTGCTTTATCCATCCTGCAGTTTATGGACATTTAGCTCATTTCTACTTTGGGGCCGTTAAGAACAATGTTTTATGAACATTCTTACACGTCTTTCTGGCCAGGGTACATACCTCTGCGTGACACTGCTGGGTCATGATGCGTGTGTATTTTCAACTATGCCGAGTAATGCCAATCCCTGTTCGAAATATGGCTGTACCAATTTACGCTCCAATAGAGTCTTCGAGCTTCCGTTGCTCCATAGTTTTGCCAATTTCTTTGTAAGGTCAGACCTTAAAATTTTTATCCATCAAGAGTGATTTCGAATGTTTCCTTGGGAGAGAAAGCCTTTACCTCTCTGTCAGCTCTCTTGGAAGAGCGGGCGCCGGCTACTCACCGGAAGGTTACGGCGCTTGCCTCTAGGACCAATGACCGGCGTGAGACCGAGCGGCCGGAGGCAGCGCCGCGAAGCCGGAAGTGGCGCCATTTCCGGTAGGGGCCGCCATCTCGCCGTGAGACAGCAGGAGCGGAGCAGCGGGATGTTGTCCTCGGTAGCCGCGTACTCGGGCCCGGGGAGAGACCCGGCCATGGAGCCTCACAGCGCCCCGGGCCCTTTGCAGCTGCGCTTTTCGCCCTACGCTTTCAACGGAGGGTAAAGCCCGGAAAGCCGCCGCTTCCTCTTTCTCCCCCCATGTCCCTGCCTAAGGCTGTCGGCATGGCTACCCGGCTTTGCCCCGCCAGCCGCAGGCCTCCCTCTCCGTGGTTGCTCGGTTCGATCTTGTTCCTCAGGGCTTCACCGTACAGGCCGGTCACTGGGTCTCGATGTGGACGGGCAGGTTTGCGTGGACGGGAGGTAGAAATTGATATCTGGGCTCTGCTCTGGAAGAGGTTTAAAAATGGACCTAACCGTTCGTTACTATCTGAACGTGTTTCTCGCGCCAGCAGGCAAGGGGCAGGTTGAGCGTCTGAGATGAAAGAGTTAGGATTGATTGGCCGTGTCGTCAGATGTAGTTGTGTCTGTAGCTAGATGAAACTACTTCATCATTTTCTGTTATTTTAAATAGCGGGTAGGGTTAGTCGGCCAGACTTAGTTTCATAGATAAGCGTTTATTTTTAAGGGTTAGCGTTAAGTTAAGGAAAAAAAATACTCAGAAGGGGGACCTTTGAATATTGTATTCTTGCGTGTTGCATTCAAGTTGTCTTTTTTTTTTAGTTACCATCTTTACCTTAAATAATACTTTTCCTTGATAGTACACTAAAAGAATCAGGGTTATGGAAAAACACTCTGTTGAGGGCTCCTAACAATGAAGAGCTGTATATTTAAGCACTGATTATAGTTTACCGACCAAACTTTGTACTTTAAAATATCCCCACCCAATTGGAACAAACAGATGGTCCTTTAAGGCAACCAGATTAATTAATCAGGTCCTTATGGATTTGAAATTTTAATGCAGATTTTCGCGGTATGTTGCAAACAGGGTGGAAGGCTATGATTTTAGCCTTGTTTCTGCCACTAAAGAGCATTGTGGTCTTTGGGTACCCCTCAACTTCTTGAACCCAGATTTCCTTGTCTTTCTTAGCTACTCATATTTTGGCGAGGGGAGAATCAAAAGAGAAGCATTTTGTAAATTGAAAGCAGTTATCTTTTTTAATCCTTATGGTGACTGAGTGTTAGATGGTATATGCCTCAATTTTACAAATGAGCCTGGGCCCTTAGAAGTTAATTTTTTTTTGTTTTTTAAAAAATTTATTTATTTATTTATTTATGGCTGTGTTGGGTCTTCGTTTCTGTGCGAGGGCTTTCTCTAGTTGTGGTGAGTGGGGGCCACTCTTCATTGCGGTGTGCGGGCCTCTCACTGTTGCGGCCTCTCTTGTTGCGGAGCACAGGCTCCAGACGCACAGGCTCAGTAGTTGTGGCTCATGGGCCCAGTTGCTCCGTGGCATGTGGGATCTTCCCAGACCAGGGCTCGAACCCATGTCCCCTGCATCGGCAGGCAGATTCTCAACCACTGCGCCACCAGGGAAGCCCAGAAGTTAAATTTTTTTAGTCACAGAGCTGGTGTGAAGTTGAGCCCCAGGATTTGAATCCATAGCTGTGTTGCCATGGAGTTTATGTATGCTTTTATTATTGCACTTCTAAATATTTCCTATGACAACTAATGAAGTAGTTATACCACAAAATGCGTTAATAGACCCATTTCATGAGGCAGTTGCAGATTCTATATAAGACTTATAAGGTATTCAGTGTTCATTACTCACTTTTTAACCTTTGTAATCCAGTTACTGCCCTAAAGTTAGTTGCTATGGCTTTTCTCATTATTGAATTACCTTTTCTCAGTCTTCGTTCTTTTTCTTTAATATTATTCCTGCTGGCTCTCGGGCAGCCTTTGCTTCTACAAAATAAGACTTAGTCCTATGTCTTTTTCTATTCTGACTAAATGTGGTTAAACCCCAATTGATTAGCCTTCACATTTGTCACTGAGTAGTCTCACATGTTTCATTTATGGGAAGATATTCCCAGATCTGTTTCTCCAGTTCTACCTTTCATGAGCCCCTCGATTCTGGCTTCTTAAATTCAACTTTCCACCTGGATTTTCTGCTTTCACCATAACTTAAGATATTAAAACAAAAAGTAGGGCTTCCCTGGTGGCGCAGTGGTTGAGAGTCCGCCTGCCGATCGAGGGGACACGGGTTCGTGCCCCGGTCTGGGAGGATCCCACATGCCGCGGAGTGGCTGGGCCCGTGAGCCATGGCCACTGGGCCTGCGCTTCCAGAGCCCGTGCTCCACAACGGGAGAGGCCATGGCAGTGAGAGGCCCGCGTACTGCAAAAAAGAAAGCAAAAAGCAAACTAATTATTCCTCTCAATCACTTCTCATTTACACGGCTTATAATTAGGCCATCATGCTGCTTGTCAGAGTTTAAAATCTTGGATGTCAAAATTGGCTCTTCCAGCGTCTAACACATTTTGGTAGTTACAAAAACCTGTACAGTTCGTGTGTTTATGTTTTTTGGATATACCTGTTTCTTCCTGTTCACGTTGCTACCTTCCTACTGCATTAGTCTTATTGAAAGAGTTTCCATCCTAATTTCACATATAGTGTTATTGTCACAGTAGTCTTCTTAAAATTCCACTTTGCAAAAGGAACTTTTCTCATTCTGCTTGTATAACCTTTGATTCCTCACAAAAATTCCTAGATCTGTGCTTTTCCATGTGAGATTTTCTGCTGTTGGATCTGTCCATCACATAAGCCTTATGCCACTTCACTTGTATACACAAAAAGGGACACCTGAATAAGTTGTTTGAATGTTTTATTTGAATTATACCAGTTTTCCTTTATTCAGTGTTCATGTTATGTGCAATACCATCCTTTTGTACTTAAGAGTTTTAGTGCCATCCCACCTCGGTAAGAATAATGGCCTAAGTTTTCTGAGCGCTTATGTTCTGTGAGGCACAGTGCAGGTGTTTTATGTGGGCCATGTCGTCTAATTCTCACAGCCACCCTTTAACACAGCAGCTGCTGATATCATCACCTTGAACTTGGATGATTTGTCCAAGGTCACAGAGCTGTTAAGTGGCAGGGGCGGGTTTCGGGTAACTCCAGAGCCCAGGTTCTCAGTGATCATACTCTGCTGCCTCATGCTTACGCCACAAGGATCATAGCTAACACTTTACTGGAGGACCAGTTATGTGTCAGGCACTGGTATGAGGGGTTAACAATTATTAACTCATTTAATCCTCTAACACCCAAATAAGGTAGCTACTGTTATGATCTCTGATACGCATATGAGGACATTGAGGCCTTGAGAAGTTAAGCAACTTACCCACCATCTCATTACCTGCTAAGCAGGAGAGCCAGACTTAGAACCCAGACGGTCTGCTTTTAGGGCTCATGCTCTAGACCTCCACTAAACTGCTAGCATGAGCCACACAGCCACAAAGGGAAAAGTTTGTTCTTTGTTGGTCCATTTTCCAACAGATATTTGGGTGTCTTCCTGAGTGCAAGACATAATATAAAGACTTGGATATAAAGAAATGAAAAACATTAAGCCTTTGGACTTCCCTGGAGGTCCAGTGGTTAAGACTGTGCACTTCCAATGCAGGGGGCAGGGGTTCCATCTTAGTTCCCTGGTGAGGGAACTAAGATCCCACATGCCGCTTGGCGTGGCCAAAAAATAAAAAATACAAAAATAATTTTACGGGGGTGGGGGGTGGTGGTGTGATGAATTGGGAGATTGGGATTGACATGTATACACTGATGTGTATAAAATGGTTGACTAATAAGAACCTGCTGTATAAAAAAATAAATTTAAAAAATAAACAGTGGGATAGGTTCTTAAAATGAGCAATATTTATACATACGTGCTTATGACTTTTATGTGCAAGAGAATATAAATTTTTAAAAAACAGGAAAAAGAATAAATTTTTAAAAGGAAAGAAAAACACTAATCCTCTCTTCTCTGAGCTCAGATAGCTTGTGTTGTAGCGCCACTATCTACACCTAACTGCCCTCCCACCCCCCGGCGGGCAGGGCCATGGCCTTTGGCTGTTTTATAGTATCGGTAGATGTTAATTTTTTGATGACGGTGATAATTTAGTGATTTGTTTCTGTTACCTTCTGCTAAGGAACCTTTGCTCTGATTGAGGCTTGTGTTTTTTACGAAGTACTTAATATTTTTTTCCCAGATGACTTGTAGCCCAGGGATCCTTTCCCCTTATCTTTCCTCTTCCATCTGAATCCTGCACTTGCTTACATCTAGTATATTTTATCCCACTATATGCTGTGGAGCATTCTCATTTTGGGAAAGGTGTTATTACCTTCCAGAAGAATTCATTAATTTTCTCTTTTGTCTTTCTTTTCCCCTCAGTACTGTATTGGCAATTGCTGGAGAAGATTTTTCAATTGTTGCTTCTGACACCCGATTGAGTGAGGGGTTTTCAATTCACACACGGGACAGCCCCAAATGTTACAAATTGTAAGTAAATATTTTTAAGGACATATTCTCAGCATCTTGTGATGATTTAATACTGCAGGAGATTTAACTTCTAAATGACTTGTTTCATGAATTTTTTAATTGCCTGTTTGGAGCTTAGCTTGCATTTTTGTTAGGAAATTGTTTTCTAATAATTCAGTATGTAGTCTTCATGATATTTGCCATATCTAGGTACCAACAGTGGTTTTGGTAACTTAAATATTTTTTACTTCAACATCTTATGAAAAATTTCAAATATACGACAAAGGTAGAATAATTTTGTAGTGAACACTCATATACTATCACCTAGATCTTATCAGTATTTTATTATTATTACTTTATCATACATACTTTCATCCTTCTATGCATCCATTAATACGTTGAATTTTTTTCTAATCTGCACCTTAAAAAAGAAGATAACCTGAAACATTCAATTTAACCATATGGTAAGCAGTTGTAGCCATCGTTCACGGTTTTAATGGGGTGCTTATATTTTTTCTAAAACATAAGAAAATAAAGGCATGTGTACAGGGGAAGAAAGTCTGCGTAAGTTACCTAAATGCATCTTGCATGTTAGCAGTGGTTTGTATTTAACATTTTTAGACACAGTTAAAAGTGGTGGTTACGCCTACGTTAGTCCACGAGATGGTCTTAACCTTGAATTGTAGCAGGAGTGGACTGATGAGGTTCGGGTCCTTTGGGTGGGCCTTGCGGTGCTGCAGGGCATGAGCTAGCCCACATCTTAACCTAAAGAACAGTAAGCTTGTCTTTATCTTCCCAGTTCCCTTTCTGTCCACTTCTCTTTTGATACCCCTTTCTCTTCTCTGATTTGTACTGTACCCATGCTATAATTTTTTCTTCTAAGTTGTAACTTTTATAATTTGAAAGTAGTAACGTCATAAATAAAATTTAAATACGTAATTTTATATATATTATCCTTGTGCAAGATTCTGCTCATCTTTATAATGTTCTGTTTTAGTTTGTGTGCTGCCTAAGTGAATACCCATTTTTTTTTTAATGAAATTCTTCAGGTATATAGAGACAGAACGTTAATGTGTTCCTGTCACGCATGTTTTGCACTAGACCATACATGCAGTTGAATTGCCTGCGTGCCTCTGATCCCATGCCCTTTGGGGCTGACCTAGAGCCAAGTCTGCCTCTTCCCCACCTGTTTGAGACTTTTATTCTTTGCATAAAAACGCCTCTTCATTTATGTACCTGGATATTTGGCAAAAGCATTTTGAAGCTCAGATTTTGTCCTACCCTCTTGGTACTGTCAACTCTTCTTAGTAGTATAGGCAGTGAAGCCTTATGGTATACTGGGGGTCTTAGGCTCAGTGCAGTGAGGTTGGGTATAGGGGTGGATCAGGAAATGCTGGTGGTGCCCCTGGAGGTGCCAGTGGTCTCCCCAGCTGGACACGTATGTTTTGTATGAGTCATTCTTATATTTCTGAAAGGAAGGGTATCATGTGGCCTCTGCTGATCATCTCTTGATGAGATTGGTTTGTGTTTCCTTATACATGTCAAGACTTGGGAATTAATTTTTGAGACATAGATGTACCAAGATTTTACCAGTTTCCCTCTGGTGGGCATTTGGGTTGTTTTTGTTTGTTTTGTTTTGGAGAGCCATTAAAATAATACGTATACTTACACACAAGTGAACCCAGAGTATATCTTTGCAAACTTGCATAAGTATATTGACTGGATGAATTTCTGGCAGTGGAATTATTGAGTGAAAATGGTGTGCATTTAAATTTCTACTAGATACTGTCAAACGAGCCTTCTAAAAACTTGCATCAGTGTATCCTCTTTGCCAGTATCTGAGAGTACACATTTCCCACAACATCACCAGCATTAGGCATTATTAGTCTAATAGATTGAAATCATCTCTTATTTAGATTTGAATTTCTGATTGGCATGGAGGTTCTTTTATATGTTTATGGTGACTTGTGTCTCTTTTTATGTGACTTTCATATAAGTTACCCATCTTTCCATTGTGTTTTTTTTTAATTGAGGTATAATTGACATATAATAGTTTCAGGTATACAACATAATGATTCTGTATTTGTATATATTGCAAAATGATCACAATTAGTCTGGTTAATATCTGTTACCACACATAGTTACGACATTTGTTTCCCTGTGGTGAGAACTTCTAAGATCTACTCTCTTAGCAACTTTTAAATACGCAACACAGGCTTATTAACTGTAGTCACCATGCTGTGTATTACATCCCCATGAGCCATTGTGCTGTTAATGCTTTTCGTATTTTTAGGAACCCTTTGTAGAATAAGGAAATTAAAATTAGACTTTGGTTGTATGTACTACAAGTATATTTCCTTAGTTCTTTTTTTTTTTCTTTTTGGCTATGCCGAGTGGCTTATGGGATCTCAGTTCCCCGACCAGGGATTGAACCTGGGCAACGGCGCTCTTGGTTCTTTTTTAAAACTTTGTTCATTGTATTTTTATAGAAGTTTTAATTTTTTATGTAATAAAATTCGTAAAGCTTTTTCTGTGTGAACATTGGGTTGTGTCACATGTAAATTGGGTTGAGTTGTGAGCTAAACTAGCTGCTCACAACTCAACCTAAGGTTGTAAAAAAATTCAGTCATATTTTCCTCAGTCCATTCATAGTTTCATTTATTCTTTTGAGTGAGATGTTGGGATACAGGACCTCCCAACCCCCCCGCCTCCCCCCCAAAAGAGCTAACTAAATAGTTGTCCCATTACCATTTGGTGAATAATGGGAATGGGAGTTTTCAGTTTAAAATTACCCAAGACATGTCTTCCTCTACTGTCAAACCAACTTAGTTTCCTGAAATGTGGTTTTTTTTTACAGAACAGACAAAACAGTCATTGGATGTAGCGGTTTTCATGGAGACTGTCTTACCCTGACAAAGATTATTGAAGCAAGACTAAAGGTAGATGCCTTTGTATATGTCTGCACTATTGAAAACTAATAACAGTCCTTTAGGTTCTTTTAAGCATATACATCATGACTTGCTCAGAATAGCTGCAGAAGAGCTAGACGTCTAGCAGGTGAAACTAACCTATCCTGGAAATGAAATGATAGTGTTAATGCAGCATCATCAAAGTAGCACAATGTGAAACTACAGCAAGTTCCTTTTGTTAAAATATATGTACGGTATAAAGTAAAGGATTCTCTACCTTTTTTGAGGCAGACTGGGAGGGGTTTCTTCTGAAGACACTCTTCCCTCAGAAATGAAACAAATCAATTTCTGCAGAGGAGGCAAGCTTTTAGACCGAAGCTTGGTCTGGAGCACCGCCAGCTGACATGCTCTCTATATAGCACTGCACTGTTAGCAAGAGCAGGAGAAGAAGGAACAAACCAGCTGTTTGGACCAGAGGCACAACCTGCGCCATTGTTACCTGCCCCTCACCAGGCTTTAGTTGATAGCTAGCTGAGGAAGGAGATTTGATGCAAGGTGGATGAGGGTGGAAGAGACGAAAAGGGTGGTATTCGGAAGAAGTAAGAGAACGAGACAGACTAACCTGTTTTACAGTTTTTGAAGGGCTGACATTGCCTGCATGTCTTTTGTGGGAGCTGGGGAGGCATAAAGAACAAAGGAATGCTGACTTGCTGAAAGCAGAGGGCCGTCTGGATTTTGATCATCGCCTGTGTATTAGCAGTGCTTGCTGCTAGTAGGTTCAGGGAGAGTAGCATAGGTGTAATTTGGACGGTGCTAAAATGGGTTTTGTCTGTAATAATAACCAGTAACTACTGTCTTCTTAGTTGATAACAGTATAGGGTTGGAGTAGGATTCTCAATCACCATATGTCAACATTCAGAAGTGTAGCTCTGTTTCTTAATCAGTTATAGCCTGCTGACATTTTTTAAACTGCTGATATTTACAGTGTCAATATTATATGCTGTTAATATTCTTATTTGATTTTGTAGGCTACGTGTCGTAATTTTTAATTTAGTAGTTGGTTAAGTCCAGCTGGTACATGAAAAAGTGAGCCGGGTTGGTCGCATTCTGTTTTGCCTATTTGTGATAACCCTTAAGATTATGTGTGATGTCACTGGAGTATGTAATGAATTTGTTTAACTGATACTTGCTCTTTGAATGTGTAGAAATGATTTCATTTACTATTTATCAATTGTTAACATTTATTTAAAATCTATTTATATTGAAAGCTTTAGTGACATATTTATTGATGTATTTGTATGATTCCTAATGCATATTTTATAAATGGCATTTAGAGGACAAAAATAAACATGACATGGAGAGTTGTTAATAAAATAAAACAAGCAACAGTGAGTTCAACTCAGTGTACAGTCCTTGAAATTTTTCTTTCATATATTATTGTGTAAATGGTGAGGTGAATAAATGTTGGTGCTCGGTTTTGAAATGAAGAATTTTCTTTATAACCGTGGAAAAAATGTTTCTGTACACTGATTTATCCAAGTAGCTCATTTCTCATCTTTCTTCAGTATTTGTCATTGTTTGATTTTATAGTACTTCTTAGGTTTCTCTTTAGAGATGTTTGCTATGTAGCTGACAAACTGGTGAACTTAAATTTATTCTATTGGATAATTTGGGATTCCTAAGGATGTAGTAAATCTGAGATTGGCAATCACTGTATAAGATGCTGTTTGGGATACTTCTGTTCTCCATGGTAGATGCTCTAAGGGTCAAGACCACTGCACTGTATTCACACACAGTAAGGGCGCTGCCCTCGCACCTCACAGGTACCTACTCTGCAAAGAGATGGACTTACGTCTGAGTCTGATCAGGAGTTAGCATAGCAGATATCTTCAGCTTTATGAGCCATTTGGTTTCGGTGGCAACTGTTCAACTCTGCCCTTGTGCAAAAGCAGACAGACAATATGTAATGAATGAACGAGACTGTGTTCCAATAAAACTTTATAGAAACAAGTGGTGGTCTGAATTTGGCCCATGGACTTTCCTGACCACTGTCTGTTTGCAGAGTGGAGAGCTGGATTTGGAACATCCTCTCCAGGTCGCCTCATATGCTCTGTTTGTATATATTTGCTCTTGAGTTAGCAGTGCCTGGGATAAGGATGGCATGGAAAGTAGTCTTTAAACCAGAGAGCTGAGGGCAAACTTAGCATTCTTTCCGATAGAAGTGTTTGTAGCCCCCAAAAATGATAGGACATAATAAAGTATTTTATTTTAGTAGTATTGTGTTGTTTGATCATGAAAGAAACAGGTATCCTTTCCCATTTCACCAAGACAGGCTTTCATTCTTTTCAATTTACTGTTCATTGTTCTAGTCTTTAATATATTCTGCCTCTACATGCCTGTTATTTTTGTTAATAATTGCAGATGTACAAACATTCCAATAATAAGGCCATGACGACAGGGGCGATTGCTGCAATGCTGTCTACAATCCTGTATTCTAGGCGCTTTTTCCCCTACTATGTGTACAACATCATCGGGGGACTCGATGAAGAAGGTAGGATGTTTTCTTTCTGGGTGATGAATGGGGTGGCATTTCTTAGATGTGTGTGTGTTTCAAACCAGAGTTGAAAAGAACCGGATACCCTCTTGCCCAGCAACTTCATTTTCTCATAATTAAAGCAGTGAAGAAACTGAAGCTAGGGCTTCCCTGGTGGCGCAGTGGTTGAGAGTCCACCTGCCGATGCAGGGGACACGGGTTCATGCCCCGGTCCGGGAAGATCCCACATGCTGCAGAGCGGCTGGGCCCGTGAGCCATGGCCGCTGAGCCTGCACGTCCGGAGCCTGTGCTCCGCAACGGGAGAGGCCACAACAGGGAGAGGCCTGCGTACCGCCAAAAAAAAAAAAGAAGGAAAGAAAGAAAGAAACTGAAGCTAAAAGGGAAATCAATGATTATCCAGAGACACACAGCAAGTGGTGTATTAAGTGAATGTTGGGCAGTCAGTTGTTTCACTATTTTCTCAAGATCTTGCATGAATTTGATAGTATATTTAGCATTTTAATCTTACAGAAAGAAACCTGACTTGGAGAAGCTTGACCTAAGTATGATTCTAAGTAAGACAAACGTACTTCAAAAGGTTTTTATGAAAGTAATGTGTTAAAGAAGTGCATTTCCACCAGTATTTTTGGATAATTTTTAAAATCCCTCTTGGATTTTCTGTCAGAGTCATACCAGGAGGGCCAGTGAAAATCAGCATTGTTACTTGACATTTCCATGCTGTTTTTGATCCAAAGCATGGATCAAAGGGCAGCAGTGTTTTTCACCAGGTCTGATTTGAATTGACTTTTAGTTGCTTCCAGAAATCAAATACAGTCTCCCAGGACAGATCTGTGCTGCCTTTTAGAGTAGTCCAGTGTAAAGAAGTTACAGGAATGTCTTGGGTATCATTGAAACAGTCTATCTTTCTGAGAGGGAAGGTTTCTGGGTAGGATGGAGTCAGGTTCTTCTCATCTCCTCTCGTTTTTACTCCTGTCCGTTCCTGTTCCATGGGTTTTTTCTTTGTTCTCCCTCGCTCTCTCTCTCACCTCTGCCCCTGTATGTGACCTCTGGGAGCATTCTGATCATTTTACCTACCATGGTTTATATGTAGACAAATTAGGTTGACACAGTTTTTTGAGGCTTTCAAACTTGCTTGAAAACTAAGAGAAAATATAAAGCACAGAAATGGTACATAGAAATTAATTACACTTAACCTGGGTAATTAAATTCTAGCCACAGGTTAGCTTGCCTTACCCAGCATGCTGGACACTTCTGGTGCCTTTTTTGACTTCAGTTATGTCTGACTTGAATGTCAGGTTAATAAATTCAGATTTTAGCAATGTTAATAATAGCTACCATTGAATTTCAGCAGGCCAGACAACGTCCTTTGAGTTTTTCTGAGCATCAGACTGATTGGAGAAACCTCGTGTGTGCTGAGCTCGTGTGTGGGCAGAGCTAAGGCTCGGATCTGCTTGACTTCACAGCCCTCTTCTTTGATTTCCAGATTACACTCGCTTGCTTTGGTGGTATTCTCAGGCATTTCTAACCTTTTTTTCCCCCCTCTAATCTTGTCTGGTTTGATTTGGTTTTATTCCTTAGAGGAATTTGTGTGTGTAGTAAAGCAGTCCTTTGCCGCCTTTTTCTGTTTCCCAGGACAACCTTCAGCTCTCTCACCCGTGCTTTCCTCTTTCTTGGTTTATTTCCTTGTTTGGTGGTGTGCATCTCTAGAGAAATTTCTGAAGAAAGGAATCAGGAGACCTTTTTGAGTCCTTGTTTTTTGAGTCTTTTCTTTATCCTGGTGTTCTGAAAGGTTCCAGCGAGGCTCCTCGCCCAGAGTCTTGGCTCATTTATTTTGTCTCCTCTACTGTTCTCCTCCTCTCCCAACCCTGCCTTCTCCACAGCCACCTGGGTTATGATCCATAGTTCCTCATTTTTTCCCCTGCATGTTGTCCACCTGTTTATTTTTTTGTTCTGCTCTGAAGATTTCCTCAACTTCAATGCCTCATTCTTTACTGAGCTTTCTATTTTTGCCATCATTAATTTCCAAGAGCTTTTTCTTCTTTGTTAGCTCCTTTATTTTTATTTTAAGTGTCCTGTTACTGCTAGATTTTTTTTGTACTTCTTTGAAGTTTTCTTGTGTTCTCTGCATTTCCTCCAGCTGCTTTTTTTTTTTTTTTTTTTTGCGGTACGCGGGCCTCTCACTGCTGTGGCCTCTCCCGTTGCGGAGCACAGGCTCCGGACGCGCAGGCTCAGCAGCCATGGCTCACGGGCCCAGCCGCTCCGCGGCGTGTGGGATCTTCCCAGACCGGGGCACGAACCCATGTCCCCTGCATCGGCAGGCGGACTCTCAACCACTGTGCCACCAGAGAAGCCCCAATTGCTTTTTTTTAATGCATTATTTGATAAGTTTGGAATATGTATACACCCACTGAGACAATTTATTCCTTTTTTAAATTTTTATTTATTTATTTTTGGCTGCATTGGGTCTTCGCTGCTGAGCGTGGGCTTTCTCTAGTTGCGGCGAGCGGGGCCCTGCTCTTTTTTTTTTTTTTTTGGAGGCCTGCTCTTCATTGTGGTGCGTGGGCTTCTTGTTGTGGCTTCTCTTGTTGTGGAGCACGGGCTCTAGGCGTGCAGGCTTCAGTAGCTGTAGCACTCGGGCTCAGTAGTTGTGGCTCGCGGGCTCTAGAGCGCAGGCTCAGTAGTGGTGGCGCACGGGTTTAGTTGCTCCACGGCGTGTGGGAAGAAATCTTCCCGGGCCAGGGATTGAACCCCTGTACCCTTCATTGGCAGGCAGATTCTTTACTGTGCCACCAGGGAAGCCCTCAGATTGCTTTCTTCATCTTGTTTATTTTTGGCTGCTGCCTTCTACATTGGAGGCTTCCTTCAAATTTCTTTTGAATTTTGGCCGTCCATTTGTACTGAAGATTGATAATCAAAATCTGGTCATAAAGGTCTGCACTGAAGGAGCACATCAGCTCTCCATTTAACACTTCTGTTTTTGTACCTGCCTTTCACCCTGTCTATGGTAAAGCCTGGTGCCTCCAAGTCCAGAGCCTCTGCTGAAGTTTTGAGACTTTTTTTTTTTTTTTTTGGCTGCGTTGGGTCTTTGTTGTTGTGCGCAGGCTTTCTCTGGTTGCGGCGAGCAGGGGCTACTCTTGGTTGCGGTGTGCGGGCTTCTCATTGCATTGTCTTCTCTTGTGGCGGAGCATGGGCTGTAGGTGCGTGGGCTTCAGTAGCTGTGGCTTGTGGGCTCTGGAGCGCAGGCTCAGTAGTTGTGGCACACGGGCTTAGCTGCTCCACGGCATGTGGGATCTTCCCGGACCAGGGCTTGAACCCGTGTCCCCTGCATTGGCAGGCGGATTCTTAACCACTGAGCCACCAGGGAAGTCCCTGTTTTGAGATTTTATTTCCTGTCTTTTGTGTTGGTGGAAGTGGGGCTCTGTTCCTATGGAGACCCTCAGGACACTGGGTCAACAGCTGACTCTAGCACACAGTCGACAGCTATCTACTTTGACCTCTGTGCCCTTACCTCTCCAGCTGCAATCATGCCCTCTTGTAAAAAATTTTCCCCAAGTTAATGAGGGCTTTAGTTTTTCTGTAATGAAAACAATAATGCTTACAGAAGTCAAATAGTACTGGAAGATACAAAGATAAAAGTAGTAATCCCCCAATGCCTGTCCCTAGAGATAATTACTATTCAGCTTATAGCGAACATGCTTTTAGATATCTTGGTGTGCATACGTGCTTGTACACTACATAAGTAGGATGTAGTTTATACGTTTTTCTGGGACTGTCCAGTGGATGTATTATCACTGAGGTAGCTTTATGCTGGTGGATAAAGGCATGCATACTGATTCCAGGCTGACATATGGGATAGGGCGGCACCATAGTTTCCCCACCAGTCCTCTGAGGATTATTTAGGTTGTTTCCAGTTTTCTTAATATAAACAATATGACAACTCCTGTACATACAATTTTGTGTATTTCTCTGACCCAGCTTATCTCCCTGGAAAAAATTCCTAGAAGTCGAGCTTCTGGGTCAGAGAATATCTATATGTTTGCATCCTGCTGACATCATGGGCGTGCCCTTCAGAAACAGTCCTCCTGCACTCCACCAGCAGGGGTGTGAGTACCTTCTTTTGTTTTGGGTTTTTTTGGTTCTGTTTTTGCATCCTAACCAGTCTCAGAATTTTGACACATTCTAGGTCTTTGCCTAGTAAATACTTTGTTGTTTTAATTTATATGTATTTTTTGTTTATAGAGGTTGGGTGTCTTCGTGTTTATTGCCCTTTGCATTTCTTTGGAGACTGACCCATGTGTTAATCTTTGCTTATTCCCTTATTCGCAGGTCAGTCTTTTCTTACTGATTAATAAGAACAACTGTGTTAACCCTGTGTAACGTGTGTGGCAGATGCCGTGCACGAGCGTTCTTGGTCTCTGACCTTTTGGGATGTGTCTTGAGCTATACAGAAGTTCCTGACTTTCATACAAATCTGTCAGTCTTTTCTTTATGGTATTGAGTGTCTTAACTTTGTTAGAAACGCCTTCCCCATCAAAGGTTTACCTGTGTTTTTTTCTAGGACTTGTCTGGTTTTATTTTATTTTTTACTTTGAAATCATCGCACTTTTTAAGAATTATTTTGATGAGGGAAATCACTTTATACTTACAGCCAAGATTCAGGCCTTCTGCACTCATGTTACAGGTGTCTCTTGCTTTTTCTGAGGGAGTCTTTGAAGCTGTGGTCTTGGGTATATTCTACTCTTTTGTTTTCCTCAAAGCTGTGTGGGTGGTTTTCTGAGATTGGTTTACCCTTGGGTAAATCTTTTGAGCCTCATTTTACTTGTGGCCTATTGGCCTCATGAGCGATACAGTTGTTCTTTTGGCTTTATACCTCATAGCGCTTCTTTATGTGTTGAAGTTAGTGGCCTTGCTTGCTGTGACCTTGTTTCTTGTTCTAAGCCTGCTCCCAGCAGAGCACTTCTCCAGGTTCTTTCAGGTGCTGCCTCCTCAGCCGGGTTAGGGTTAGGGTTATATCTCCGTAATTCTGCGGTGGGAAAAATACACACAGCTAATGTTGGCAGTTGTCCATGGTAGTAAGAAGATTGTCCTTATCTCACATCTCCCAGGGTAACTACTGGAGTGTTTCAGTTATGGCATAATGTGTTTTAAAAATCAGTTGTGTCACTTTTAAGTCATACCTTATAAATGATCCGTGATTTCTCACACTTAGAACACAGTTGTTTTAAAAGGCCTTTTTAAAAATTAGTGACATGTATTCTTTGTAATAAACTCAATACCAGAGCATATAAAGTGATTCCCTTCTTTTCTTGTCTGTAATCCCACAAAGATGAATAACTACAGTTTACTTATTAATCTTTCCATATGTTTTTGTGTGTATATGTAAATGTGTGTACAGTTTACTTAATGCCTTTAAACAAAAATAGGACTGTACTCTACATAGCACAGAGCTCCTTATTTTACATTGTCCCATGGATGTGTCCCACAGACCTGTCCTCCTCTTCCTAGTCTGCACATGGCTATGTTGACATATACCATTTTCTGCTAATGGAGTTGGTTGCTTGTAAATTTTTGCTCTGTAAGAGATACAGAAATGATCTTGTACATATTGCTTTGTGTGTTTATGTAAGCATTACTTGTAGGTAAATCTTAATTCTGTAAGTGAAATTATTACTGGGTCATAGGGTACGTACTTTTTCTCTAGTTGCGGCGAGCGGGGGCTACTCTTTGTTGTGGTGCGCGGGCTTCTCATTGCAGTGGCTTCTCTTGTGGCGGAGCACGGGCTCTAGGCACGTGGGCTTCAGTAATTGTGGCTCGCAGGCTCCAGTAATTGTGGCTCGCAGGCTCTAGTGCGCAGGCTCAGTAGTTGTGGCACTCAGGCTTAGTTGCTCTGCGGCATGTGGGATCTTCCTGGAGCAGGGATTGAACCCATGTCCCCTGCATTGGCAGGCAGATTCTTAACCATTGCGCCAGAGAATTCCAGGGAAGTCCCTGGAATTTCTTCTTAATTAAATTGATTTTTTTATGGTGCTGATGCTAAAGAGTGTGCTTACTATTAGTTTAAAAGTACACAGCAAATTTTTCATGCTTCTCACATTTAGCACCAGGAAAATCTTACACTTGTGTCTATACTGCAACTACACCAGTTAGATTTTTAGGAATGTTGTGAGGAGTTTGGTGCAGAGTTTGGTGCAGAACTTAGAGCAGGACCTGTGATTGTTAACTAGTGAACCTGTGAGACCACATACATAGTGGGAGCCACGGCGTGGTAATCGGTGATGGTAGCTTGGAAGAGAGCATGACGCTCCTGGGGGCAAACGCCTTAGTGGACAGGAGTGGGCAGATGGGCCTCTGATTGCATTCTGAGGGGAGGGGAGGGGAAAGGCAGACTGCACTTCTTCTGAAATTTTAGCCAAGTTGATAGTCCATTTTGTATCACATTTTGAGTAGATTTATTTTACCACGATTTGGGAATGTGGTCAAGATGCATCCTTATGGAGACTGTTTTCTTCTTTAAGGGAAGGGAGCTGTGTACAGCTTTGATCCGGTGGGTTCCTACCAGAGAGACTCCTTCAAGGCTGGAGGCTCAGCCAGTGCCATGCTGCAGCCCCTGCTTGACAACCAGGTAATAAGACTGCGTCCAGGGGGCGGTGGCATTAACACAAAGTGCCTCCCCTGCATTCTCTTCACCAGCTTGGGGGAGTGCGGAAGTCAGCGCTTTCTTGTAGTTCGCTGCTGAGTTTGCTGGGCTGATTTGCCCCATGCAGCCTTCTTGTCTCTGTTCCACTGGTTCTCCTGCCGCCCCTCCCTTCCACGGCTCCAGCTTCTTCCCTGTTCTCACGGCTTGGAAGGCGCTTCTGTCTACAGTGGTTGGTCCGTGTTTTTGGTTCTCCTCCTGCCATTTTTACCTGCAATCATGAAAATGCATTTCTCCCCCAGTCTCACCGTTTCTGTGTCACCTCGTTTTGTATTCTAATTTCCAAGTATACGTTTAACTTGCCCCCTCTTCTGTCACTGCTGGCTGCATTCAGGCTTGCGTGGCATCTTGCCTGGGTCATTGTGTTTATTTCCAACATCCTTTTTGCCTCCAAGCTTACTTCCCTACTTCATCCTCCTTGCTTGTCTAAAATTCGTTACGTAGTATGTAGTTACTTCTGCTTGTTGCTTATCTGCCTCATCTCCTGTCACTCCATATTCCACTCAGATCTTGAAGTGATGTGCCTTCCCATCTCCATCCCTTTGGAGATACCACAGCCTCCATCTGCAATGTTACTCCATCCTTGAACTCGTTTATCCTTTAGCACTCCTCTACTTAGATGTATTTTCTGCTGAAGCCTTTCTTTTCTTCTCCCAGGAGATTTAGTTAGGACAGCTTGGGGCTCTCCTGGCTCTATTTTCTTCTTAGTTTCAGTAGATTCTGTAACGATAGTTTGCTTACATATGTTCACGCCTCTGCTGTGTGCTTCTCAAGAGCAGGGCCTTTGTCTCAGTGGATATTGGTCAGGTGTTAGGTATGTGTAATTCAGCCAGGTCTGGAAATATTTCAGTTGAGGGACATTTGACGTTTGTGTGATGTACTCATGTTGAACCCTGAGACGTGTGAAAGCTTTGGGGGAGACTGGACTGCCTTTGTATGGTCACATGATGCCTCATCCAAGGTTTCTGTCCCACCAGGTTGGTTTTAAGAACATGCAGAATGTGGAGCATGTCCCACTGTCCTTGGACAGAGCCATGCGGCTTGTGAAAGATGTCTTCATTTCTGCTGCCGAGAGGGACGTGTACACTGGGGACGCACTGAGGATCTGCATCGTGACCAAGGAGGGCATCAGGGAGGAGACTGTGCCTCTGCGGAAGGACTGAGTTCTGTGCCGTTGTCCTTGATTAGTTCAAAACTGGTTAAGTTTGTACCTTGGAACTGTTGGACTGATCTGTTTTATTAAAGAATAAAACCCTAAGCACTTATTTTGTTATGACCTGTTTTCTTCCAGGACAGAACTAGGAAGTAGAGTTTCTTTTTCCTTTCGTTTTCTTCATTCTTCCTGTATTTTTCTGTCATCCAGAGCTATTTTTGTATTTTAAGGATACAAAATCTTTTAGCTTTCATCTATCTGGGAAAGTTCACTGTTTTGATCAGCTTATCGTCTTATGGTAGGTCAGCCCATCTTATGGAGAGTGTTTGGAATTTATTTAGTCCACCCAGCTTGCCTTGAAGGGCAGATTACCTTTAAACCACCTCAATTTTATTAAGACATTAATGGATATAAATAGAATATGTTAAGATTTATCATCCCTGGGATTGTTAAACAGTCTGGAATGGCTGTTTTGGAGGAAAATCTTTAAATCAACCAGAGTAGAAGAAAACTGTAAAAGCAAATAGCCCTTTAAACGGGCTTTAGCCAGAAATCTGGAATAATTTGTGTAAACACTTTGGAAATGTTAAACTTGATGCCTAAATTTCGATAGAGTGTTTGCTTTAGAGCTAATGTTAAGTGCACTTTGGCTCCATCAAATGGGATGGAGTCAACATTGGATGTGGGAGTAATTTTCTTGATGTCGAACAAGTCAAATTCTGTGCTACGTAGGGGTGTGATTTGCCTCGCGGCCAATTCTACCGTTGGCCTTCCATGAGGAATTTAAATGATCAAAACCCCGTAGAGGATACGTATTTTAAAATTTGCTCGAGAAGTATTTGTTGAATACTCTGTCACAGGCACCAAGGATGCAGTGGTGGCATCTCATTCATTTCTCTTAAAACATCACAACTGGAAACTAGACTATCCCATCCAGAGTACACATTTGTCGTCTTTATTATACCAGTTACCCAGAGACACGGAATCAGGAGGATACAGACGGAGATTTATTATTGGTAACTGATTCACATGGTTGTGGAGGCTGAGGCGTCCCATTTCCTGTGGTCTGCAGCCTTGAGACCCAGGAGAGGGGTGGGGCATGGGTTCCAGTTCGAGTCTGAAGGCCTGAGACCAGGAGAGCCGACGGGGTGAGATCCTGTCCCCCAGGACGAGGGAAGGTGGCAGTCCCAGCTCAACAGGGAGCGAGAATGATTGGGTGATGCCCACCCAAACTGGGGAGGGCAACAACCTCCTCACCCAGAAACCCTCACAGACGCCCGGAAATAATATTTAGCCAAATATCTCGGTACCCTGTCATCCAGTCAAGTTGACATTAAATTAACCATTATATAAGCTACAGGTGTATTTTACTTTTCATTTCAAAGGATTTTCTGTTGATTTGGGGTTCAGTTTTTCACCACTTAAAGTTATGTATATCGTGCCTAAAATGTTTCTATAAGGTCCTCACCTCCTGAGGTTTCTAGGACCAGTTTTCCCCCACCCTCAGGTGCAAATTATTTTAGCATAATATTCCTCTAGACCGTGAACGTGGTCTCATCTGAAGGCCTTGTCCAGAATGTGCTAGATATGGACCTTTCTGGAGCTCCCTCTGACTGCAGTTGCTTGAGTGGCTTTTATAGGTCATTCAATCACAAGTGCTCACCTTAAAAAGGCAACCTTTTAGCACTTTGATAGATCGGAGGTGCCGGCCTTTAAGGTCCTGGTTGGAAAGCTGCCATTACGTTGTGACTTTGCTTTACAATGAGTTGCATTCCCGCCTGTAGCACAGAATTGAAAGAATCTGATAATGTTAGAAATTGTTGGGGGAAAGGAGTGCTTACTCTTTGGAGGTATTAGCCATGGCTTTGGTTTACACACACACTGAATTGGAATGCTGTGTGGATGTTTGTTTTTTCTTTAATTATCGGAGCAGAAATGCTTTTTTGCAGTCTGCTCGACAGGGCTGCCCAATTGGGGTAGCGCTGGCTCAGAGCTGAGCCTGTGACGGGCAGGGGCTACTCCTGCGCCTCTGAGTTTGACACGCAGCCACGTTGCCTGCTCTAATTGCAAAGACAAATCAGGCTGTGAGACAGTGACTTTGCAAGCCTACTTGAGAGGAACATGAACCACTTAGTAGGAAAATCGTCTTTATTACTAAAATATCTCAGTGATTACCCTGATGGGTTTTCCCACTGCTTTTCTGTACCTGTTACCTAGGAGAGCCCTTCAGTAACGTTTTCTGACTCCAGGGTCTACCATTCCCTCTGTTTGTGACTTTCAGGGTGTGACTAGTAGGTCCCCTCTATCAGAATTATGTAGAGCGCTTGTTAAAAATGAATTCCTGGGCCCACCCCGGACGTATTGTCCTGGTTTCTGGACTAGGCCATGAAAATTTGCCTTAGGAAACAAACACCCAATTTGAAAACTCCCGTAACTCTTCAGGCAGGCCCAATCAGAGGAACAACCCTTAGGAGACATATAATGAAGGCTTGATTACAGGTTTGACCTTGTGCCGTTAAGAGGGGCCGGTTAGACGTGTGTGTGCGTGGTGCCAGAGCCTAGTCTACAGTGCAGCCTAGGCTGTTGGGAAGGGACAGTGGGTGTGAAGGGAACACACGGCCAGTCTGGAAACTATGAACTGGGGCGTGAGGACATTCTCAGCAGCCCCACTACCCGCAGAGATGGCTACAAGGGCTGAGCTAAACTCTCACCCGGCACAGCAGTCGGGAGAAGCTAGAGGGACGCTGGCAGGAGCTGAAGGCACCACCACGCCCACCAGATGGGCACGAAAGGAAGACGGATGCTGCCTCACCTTGCCGGCCAGCCCTCCTCCTGAGTCGGCAGCAGCAGGGCACGCCTAAACGCGGGAAGTACATTCAGGTTCCCACCCTGCAGAGGAGTCGGCAACTATGTCCGTGGGCAATTTGGACTATGGGCGGCCTGAGGGCATGGAGAGCGGGGGGCGCAAGAACCTCCTCCTACCGTTCTGCTGGTTAGGCCAGAGGGCATGAGAGCTGTCTGTTAACATCCGGGCCGGTTTACTCTCTTGGACAGGGAGGGGCTCACGGTGTGTCTGTAGTGACTCTGGGCACGTCCAGACAGGAGGAGGCCCTGACCACCACGGCCACATCACCCTCTCTGAGCAGGTGCCCGGTGTCTCTGTCCTGAAGGCATCTGTTCTCCTCTCTCCTCTAGCATGAGATTAGCTGCCCATGTGGCTCTCCCTGGTCTGAGTGCCTCCTTGGAGTGTGTAATCATCTTTGAAACATGTTTTTTCTGTAATAGGAAAATCTTTTCAAAAAACAGCCGGGGAAAACAAAAAGCAACAAAAAACCACCATGGGGTATGAATTGACATCCATAGGGCTGACTTAGAAAGTACAGGTGACCTGGAGTGTGGGCTCACACACTGTCCTCAGGCAGACCCACAACCTGTGCCCCTTCTGCAGTGAGATGCTGCTGGAGGGGCCCAGCTAGAAGCTGTGGGTTTGGAGGAGGAGTTGGCTGCGGTCCAGGGAGGCCATCGGACCCTCACTCTTAACGGACGTCAGATCTGTGGGCCACTCTCCCCGAGGCCACTTGATGGCAGTGTTGTCTCATTCGGCTGGCCATCCTGCAGCTGGGGACCTGGTGTTCGGTAAGGAAGCATGTTGCTGGCCCAAGTTCTGCCAGTGCAGACTGCTGGGCTCCTGTGAGAGCCCTGAGCCTGGTGGTAAGTCCTGTTTGGTGACCTGGAAGGAGGGTTGCCTTGCTATGCGCTAAATCCCCTCATCTTCATATCAAAGTGGAAAGAACAGGAGATAAACGCAGAAGAATTGGTAGTAATCGATACCGGCAGAGATCAACCGAAAAGTTGGTAGGTAGTTATCTATACTGGAGGTCCTGTGTATGTGTATGGGTGGGAGGGGAGAGAGGGAGAAAGAGAAAGGGGGGGAGAAAAACATCAGAACACAGTATTTCTGTGGAAATGGGGAAATTGATGGGGTTTGCTCAGGTAGATGACTGGTGGTAGGACTGAAATTAAGACAGTATTTGTTTTATGCTACTGCACTCTCTCTCTGGGTTTTCTTTGTTTTCTGCTACCAGTAAATCCTTTTACTTCTTGAACTTCAGTATGTTCCTTTCAAATGAAATGTGATGTTATGATGCTCTAAGGACCCAAGGCTACAAACGCCGCTGAGATTCGTAGGTGAAGATTTTGTGTAGGCGCTCATGGTAGAAAGTGGCCACAAAGTCATGAGCACAATGTCCATTTAATGAAGTTCTAAATCCCAGTGAGTGGGCTGCTTACTTCAAGTAGTAACTACACCCCCAAGAAAACACAAGAAAAGACTTGCTTTTCTTGCATTTAACTTAATGCCTTTTGATTTAATAGGAGTTGGCTTCTACTGATTTCCTGTGCCACTGGCAAGGGGTACATGTGTTTTCCTTATATATCACAGGTAATTTTGCCTTTCTTCTCCTTTGCTCAGAAGAGAGATCTGGTAACCCCAAGGCTGACCTGCCCTAACTGGAAAAAGTTTAAAAAGGAAAAAGGAAAGCTTGCCATTATAATGACCACATTTTCTAAGCCAAAGGTTGAAACATGCTGTAATATACGGCCTGACCAAACATTTCAATTCAAGGCTGTCTTTCAAATATTAACAGTTGTAATCGACTTGTTAAGAGTACCTGTTTAGTTTTGGTTTTCTTTCCTAACATTTATTTTTAACTATTTCAAAACCTGCACCTGGATTCTGTTTTCTTCCCGTTTTGATAATCTCATTTACTTTTTGAATTGATTGTTCAGAGCCATGAGGCTGGCCTAGAGGGTGAAGACGCTGCTGGTCCGTTTGTGATGACGTTGCTGTTTTTCCTCTTCATTTAGGATGCTAAGAACATCCACCTACAAACCCTGAAATGCTGGCTAGCGTCTCAGGAGGTCATCTTGGACTGTACGAACTCTGTTATCACTGCTTCCTGGGAGGGGTGCAGTGCACGGATCTCTGGAAGCTTGTAGGCTTGGCGAAGGCCTCCCGGAGAACTGCCAACCATCCCGCTCCCAGGCTCTGAGGCTCTGGAAGCCTTAAATGTCATAGAACATTCCCCATTTGTAGGATCCTTGTGAAACTTCTCAGAGGGAAGGGGAAGGTGTGAACAGGGAGAAAGACACAGGGTCAGGGACAGGAGACCCTGGGTAATGTCAAAGAGCCAGGGTGGTTGGTCATATTCCTTTCTGCAGGCTCTGAAAAGAGTATGAACCATGGGAGCTGGGACTTGAGAACAAAGAAAAGCCAGGGGTTTGAGGATCTTGGGGATGAGTTTGCAAGGCTCATTTGTTCCCCCAAATACCAGCTGAGCACCATCTCCGTGCCAGGCCTGAACAGACACCAGTCCTCTGGAGCTCATCTTATGTTGGGGGAAGGGAGACAGTCAACACAGAGGAATATAGGTTCTAGAGGGAGCAGAGCAGAAGGGAGACTGTGCTGGTGATTCTTCCTGAGAAAGAAGCCAAGCACTTAGTGACTCTTGTGTTGTGCCTCAGAGGGAGGCTGGGATCCTAACACGAAGGTCATGTGTTGAAGCCTCAGCTTCTTCTTGTGCGGTGTACGGTTCCCTTTGAGAAAAGCACTGGGACTCGGCCCATGTGGGCTGTTGCTAGTGGGGGTCCTGACATGAAGCACATCTAGATAAATAAAAACCTCATCCAGACGGTGTTTCTGTTTTAAGTTCCTTAAAAACTAACAATTGGGAATGATTGAGCAATTTATGAAATACTGACTACCTAGGAACTCTGCAGCCCTTAAAAGTAGTGCCCGTGAAGCCCTTGTGGTAACACTGCAGAATATTAGGGCAGAACATTACATGAAATCCACAGAATGAAAATTGTCTGTGCGCCATGACCAAAGGTATGTGAAAACATGAATATAATAATGCAGAAGAAAAGACGTCCAAATTAATACAGTGGAGTGGCCCAATATGGGTGGTTTTCCTTATTTTATAGGCCTCCATAATGATACTTTGTCATTAAAAAAAGTTTTAGGTAAAGTTTTGTAAATTTAGAATTCTTCATTTAATAACTCCTCTTCCATTTTTGCCAACCTCCTCACAATATTTTATTTTGAGTGTGGATGCAATCTAGTAATCAGCTAACTTAATGAGAAAAATCCAACTGGTAATTTGGTTTGAGTTGGTAAAAAATTAGGTTGTTTGACAGAGTATCTCACTTTTAACCAGCCATGTTGACATCAAGAGATATACCTGATCATTTCCTAATTATTAACTAATAAAAACTATTGTTTTCATGGTGCTATTTTCATAAGCCACAAATATTTTGGGGGTGGGTAGGTGGGGCAAGGATGGGGCTAACTGCAGAGCGCATGCCTGCTGTATTTCAGGACTGTTGGGCAGTTAGGCAATGGCATGGCCAGAACACTAGTCTTGCTTATCTGTCGAATTATGAAACTGAAACCCTAGCCTTTTCAGAAAGAGGTGTACAAAGTCTCTGGGTCGTCTGGAGAGAATCACAGAGAATTCTGACTTCCCTCAGGCTTCATGAAGGTGAAAGGAATTTTAACCTTTAGCAAACATTACAAAATTCTAACAAAGAAAATGATATTGAAGGGTGTAGAGTTTCCCTCAAAAAGACACGCTAATAAATGCTTAGAGCCAATATGTCCCCCACAAAACAATTAAAGAAAAACTCCAGGGAAAATCACCAATGCCTTTTTTATTCCATTGGAAGTTTGGAGTAATGTCAAATATCAACACTTCAAAACCAAGAAAAAAACACATTCTTTCTTACAGTTTTCACAGATTGGAGGGAAACAAATTACTGGTCAAAACTTATCAGGAGGGCTTCCCTGGTGGCACAGTGGTTGAGAGTCCGCCTTCCGATGCAGGGGACACGGGTTCGTGCCCCGGTCCGGGAAGATCCCACATGCCATGGAGCGGCTGGGCCCGTGAGCCATGGCCGCTGAGCCTGCGCGTCCGGAGCCTGTGCTCCGCAACGGGAGAGGCCACAACAGTGAGAGGCCCGTGTACTGCAAAAAAAAAAAAAACTTATCAGGAAGTTTGGTGTAGTTTTGAGGGGCATTTTAACTTTCTCTTCTCCCCTTACTAACTTTGTCTTGTCCCGTGTCCCTCGTAATTCTATGAGAAAAATCCGTATGGGATTTTACACTGGAGAGAACTTTAACATGAGATCTTCATTTGCTCAAAATTTACAGCCAGTTTTGAGCCCTCCTGATACTTCAGTGCCTCCTGTTCTGCATCTTCTATTAAATAGAAGAAAGAATCTTCTATTTGATTCTAAAGAATCTATTTGATGTGAAGAAATCAGATGAAACCCTATAACATCATCTGTAAATATTTCAACCCTCTAAAAGATAATGATATTTTAAAAAATAATCACAATTTCATAATCATACTTTAAAAGATTAACTCTAATTTCTCAACGAAATATCCAGTCTATGTTCAAATTGTCTCGATTGTCTCACAAATGTCTATTTACAGTTCATTCAAACCTGGAGCCAAATAAATCAATCTCTCTCTTCAGTCTCCCTCTCTCTCGCCAATCTCTCTCTCTGTATTAATCTCTTTCAATCTCTTGAAACTCAAAGGTCAAAGAAGCCAGGTGCTTTGTACTGCAGAGTTTCCCACTTTCTGGATGTTACTGATTATATTCCTGTAGCTTCTGTGCTTGTCTTTTCCTTGAAATCGGTAGTTAGATTTAGAAGCTTGATCAGATTCAGTTCAATTTTTCATCAACAGAGCAATCTAAGTTTACATCTTACCATTGCTTAGATCGGCAAATTTGACCCGTTTCTATTAGTCAAACAATAATCTACTGTGATGTGACACATATCTAAGTACGATTGATTGTTTTAGTTTATGCCGTTGTAAGATAAACTTCAGTTTCTAAAAAAGCCACAACGTTCTTTCAATCATAGGTTCCAAACTCAGACAGGGCAGGGCTTCAAGCTTCCCGCTTGTACAGGTCAGATGTTCCTTTCCCGCTGCCCTGGGGTGGGGGCACCTGGCCTCTGCATGAGCATCTCCAGGGATGGGGGCTCGTCCACTCAGCCCATCCCCGGGGCCACGTAGGAAGCTCCCTCACAAGGTCACAGCTTCTCCTCCAGGGCAGTGCATTTTCTTCCAAGGTTTTTGGTTTTTTGATTTTAAACGGGGTTTCTATCATGTTGCCCTGCTCTGTGTTAATAATGTAAATATCACTTGCTTTCTCAAATAACACACTTTCCAGGCTATCTGGCCCACTAACTGAGGGAGTTTGGCTTGCTCTTGGGAATCCTCTTAGCTTAGCCCCTGTATTCAACACTCTATCTCCTATGCCTGCTTGTGGTCAACACCTTTGTTCACATTTTATTCTAGGGATCATAGTAAGGATGCGTTGCTATTAGTCTCATTGTCACCTCTGCCTTTATCTTTATTGCTCCTGTTGGGACTGTTTCTGGGAGAGGGACTCAGGGAACCTACCAGCCAAGGGTCTGTTCCAGCTCAGCTCAGCTCCAGATGGCTCCTCTGGGCACCGGGGCAGAGGGTCTGTGTGACCGGTGCCTCTTCTGCGAGGCCCAGGCTGTCAGGCTCCCTTTTAGACACTTCAGAGTCAAGCTATTCGCAGGCATCCAGCTGCCCTGCCTGCTCCCTGCCTGCCGGGCTCAGATCCCTGATGGCCTTAAAAGGAGAGTCAGAGGGTGGGCTGCACAGGCGCAGCTTCTCTCTGAAAGCGCCCAGGGAACAGTTTGTGGGAGCGAGAGGGTGCCTCCCAGAGCTTGGCCTCAAAATAGCCCGGTCGTCTTGAGCTACCCTTAACAGCCGGCCGAGAATCGATCCCCCCCAGTCTACGTAAAGCCCCGAGAATCGATCCCCCACAGTCTACG
>NW_020837947.1:69369-197783 GCF_003676395.1 Aethalodelphis obliquidens
CCCCCAGTCTACGGAAAGCCCCGAGAATCGATCGCCCCCAGTCTACGTAAAGCCCCTGTAAACCTATTTACATTTGATGTTTGTGCCACTCTGAACGAGAATTGAATCCAAACGATTATTCCTGAGCATATTCTTTCCTCTCTTCCTTAAACTAAAGCTATCTTTAAGTTTCAAAGGTGTCCTCTTGCCTCTATGACCTGGAATTGGGTGGCGTGTGACATGTCACATCCACTTGTGAATGTGCCGTGGCGAGGTCCAGCTGTGTCTATGATGCCAATTCATTGTCACTGTCACTTTCAGATGGAATACTGTTGCCCAAGTGACATCAGTTTCTGGGCGGAAACTAAGTGCCTTGCCTTTTGGAGTAGATTCCATCTCAAGGAATTGTCCAGAAAAGGAGACACTTATTTATCTCAGCTTCCTCCATGACTCCATTCCAAAATCAGCTTCTATAGGGACAGTATTCCTTGCAAATGTGGCAGATGGTCAGGGCAAGATCACAGCTCTTCTCCTTCCTTTACAGCTGTGACAAGTGTATGTGACAGGAGGTTGAATTAAGGAAAGTTACAGATAGGAAGCAATCTACGTGGATTTCCACCCAGAAAGAGTCAGAGCTGGGCTCATTCAGCAGCCAAGACAGACGTGGATGCCAAGAGGAAGCCAGGGTGTGCCATGAGCCCCAGGGTGTTTACAAGATGCCAGCTTAGAGGGGGCATCCAGGGACAATATTTTGGAAAATCTAACATGAACTGGACATTAATGTGAAATAAGGCCCAAGAAAAGGCTCCGCTTTCTCTGTGTTTGCAGGGTGACTGTGCAGCGGTGCAGTGCATGGCTCTGTGCTCGCGTCTGCACTGCACTCTGCCCACTCCCCGCCGGCACTGGAGCAGCTCTGCAGACCAACGTGGCGCAGCCGAGCCGCACCAGCACCCTCAGGCCCTGGCCTGTCTTCCCACTGTCCCTTTCCAGTGACGACAAGCTGCTTGCTGTGGGCCAAACACACTTGCAGAGTCGGTGGCTGTCAGCCCTGGGGCCCAATTCCCTCACTTCCCAGCCATGCGGCCTCAGACATCCTCACCTGTGAAATGTGTGCAACGTTAGGAGGAGCGGATGAAGTGACGCGTGTGAGCGCTCAGCCCGGACCCCGACGCGCAGCAAGGCCTCAGTGAATTGCAGCTATTTTCTTTAAGCCTCAGGCTGTTCCCGTTCTCTGGGGGGTCCACAACCGAACGCCCTTCTATCTGCCTAGAAACTTTTTTTCTTTTTGGCTGCTTTGGGTCTTCATTGCTGTGCACGGGCTTTCTCTAGTACTCTTCGTTGCGGTGCGCGGGTTTCTCATTGCGGTGGCTTCTCTTGTTGTGGAGCTCGTGCTCTAGGCGCACGGGCTCAGTAGTTATGGCTCGTGGGCTCAGTAGTTGTGGCTCGTGGGCTCAGTAGTCGTGGCTCGTGGGCTCAGTAGTCGTAGCGCACGGGCTTAGTTTCTCTGTGGCATGTGGGATCTTCCCGGACCAGGGCTCGAACCCATGTCCCTGGCATTGGCAAGCGGATTCTTAACCACTGTGCTACCAGGGAAGCCCTACTTGGAAACTCTTATTTGTCCTTCTTCTCCTTCAAGTCCCGGCTCAGGGGTGCCTCTGGGAAGCTGCCCCTGACCCACCTCTGCCTCCTCTTCCTTCCCTGCCTCGTCCCCGCTCCCCTCTCCTCCTGCACAGACGTCCTGAGGAGGGTAACTCCTCACTGCATGGTGACTTCTGACTCTTACCCGAGAGGGCTCGACATCCATGTCTACCATTACTGATGAATACATGTTTGTTAAAATAATTAATTAAACAAACTCAGGACTTTATTCAATAAAACTTTGGCTGGAAACTATAAATATCTTTGATTCTTGAAGAATTCATTGTTACTAAATGCAATTTTGTAAGAGAAACCTTCCCGACACAGGGTGGGTCAATGGAGGCGGGGTGGGAAAGATAAAAAGAATTCTTGGTGGTAGGAGGTTTGAGGAACCGCTGCGCTAGCTTCTCCTTCCATCCCAGCGGGAGCCTGATCTCCGAATTAAGCCTTTGTTTCTGAGCTTAGGAGGCAGCAGCTGCCACTGAAGGTAGGATACAGGGCTTTGCCGCTGACCAGTGCCTTTCCTGGGTCACTTCCGCCTTCTGCCTGGCATGTGCCCCTGCTGGCCTTCTGTGGGCTGGCCTCTAGTCCCTGGCCACTCCCTAAGGTCCCTTGGGGTTAGTTTGATGCAAACAGTTGGATGGGACCAGCTCCTCTCACCTCCTGCCATTTTGCAGTTAAAACTCTATGCATGCAAAATTTTGTAAATGACCCAGCATGATACGGTGACTATATTTTCAGACCCCCAAACTGAGTTTGTTAACCAAAGATTGATTTCAGACTTGTGAACTCTTTTATACGAGAAGTCTTATAAAGTTACAAATATTAAATCATATTTTATGATGTATTCTTTAATAAATTTATTTATTTATTTATTTTTGGCTGCATTGGGTCTTCGTTGCTGCACGTGAGCTTGCTCTAGTTGCGGCGAGCGGGGCCTACTCTTTGTTGTGGTGCGCGGGCTTCTCATTGCAGTGGATTCTCTCGTCGCGGAGCACGGGCTCTAGGCACACGGGCTTCAGTAGTTGTGGCACGCGGGCTCAGTAGTTGTGGCTTGCGGGCTCTAGAGCACTGGCTCAGTAGTTGTGGCGCACGGGCTTAGTTGCTCCGCGGCATGTGGGATCTTCCCGGACCAGGACTCGAACCCGTGTCCCCTGCATTGGCAGGCAGATTCCTAACTACTGTGCCACCAGGGAAGCCCGTGATGTATTACACTATCATTGTACTCTCCTCCCAAGTCTATACTCCTATATGCACCCTTCTCTCTTTATTCCATCCAGATACAACTGGAGAAGGTCTTTCCTCCTAACAAAGATCAGTTATTTCACAGGAGTTTCAGACTCCTTTCCCTCTCATTGTGTAGGTCTTCTTTCCTCCTATTACGCCCTCCTCCGTTGTGAATTACTGGTCTTTCTTTAGGACTTGGTCATCCTCACTGGCAAACTGATGTGCTTTAGGGCCTCCCACATAAAGAAACAAGAGAACCCCTCTGGCCTCCTCACCCCCCTCCAGCTACTGTTCCATTACTCTGATTCCCTTTATAGTCAAATTCCTCAAAACGCTTTCTGTAAACACCACTCGCCACCCTTCCCTCCACGTGGCCTCCTGCACTCTGACACATCAAAGTGCGCTTGTCAAGGCGCCGCGGAGGTACTTGGGCCAAATCTAAAGAGAATCCTCTTGCGTGGCCTCCCTCTGTCTGCCTCGGCTCTGTGGCAGCGCATCTCTGGGGCTTCCTCCTGCTCCATTAGCTGCGCCTCGGACCTCTGTAGCGTTCTCCCTCCTTACCCAAGTTCTGCTGGTGGGTGTTTCTTAGGGCTCTGGAGGCCACTCTTGAAGGAACTTGGATACGCTTGGCTTTTGTTATTTAAAGTTTTGTTGGTATATTATGCTACATGACTATACCTTTTCATTAAAAACCCACAATTACATAGAGAGTCAAAATCCCACTAACCACTCCCACCAGCCCCATTCTCGTCCACAGAACTAACCGCACCCCAGGCCTGGGGCTCTGGAGCCTCGCCAGCCACTTCGGGCCTCCAGGCCACCAGCCACCTCGCCTTCTCCCCTCCCCAGACAGACGTCTTCACGCCGTTAGGAAGGGCTTCCCTGGTGGCGCAGTGGTTGAGAATCTGCCTGCTAATGCAGGGGACATGGGTTCGAGCCCTGGTCTGGGAAGATCCCACATGCCGCAGAGCAACTAGGCCCGTGAGCCATGGCCGCTGGGCCTGCGCGTCCGGAGCCTGTGCTCCGCAACGGGAGAGGCCGCAACACTGAGAGGCCCGCGCACCGCGATGAAGAGTGGCCCCCGCTCGCTGCAACTAGAGAAAGCCCTCGCAGAGAAACGAAGACCCAACACAGCCAGAAAATAAATAAAAATAAATAAATTAAAAGAAGCCTCAACATTTAAAAAGAATAAAGCCTCTGGGAGCAGCAACTCTGTCTCTCAGCGTTTCAGTCCCAGTGCTTGGAGCAAGCAGGGCACAGCAAAGTAGTACAATACACGGATGGCAACTTCAGTGCAGCCTGTTTGGTGCCCATCTCACATGTACATACCCTGAGACTACATGTGTACATACGTATAGTCAATCCTCATTACCCATGGATTTCATACTTGTGAATTTGCCTACTTGCTAAAAATTTCCAAGGAAGGAGAAGATCGGAGATGCACAACCTCCCAGAAAGAAAGGCAAGTGAGCAACACAACACAACACAGCACAACAAACACCACACAACAGTCATCAACATTCGAGACGTCGGAGCACGAGAGCCTTCCTCCCAGATATTAGCTGTGCTCTATTTCCCAGAGTCGAGATGTCGCCCCAAAGCCTTTCCCCAATGAAGAAACCTTCATTTCTTTTAGCCTCAACAGGCCATGTGTCCAGAGTTGTTTGTTGTCTTTCATACTCTTTAATAGACTTACTTCGTTTAAAGGGGAAAAATTTGCCCAAGAACGTGGCTACTAGAGACCTGATCCAGTGCCCTGTTTCTCTGGCATCTAGATGTTCACAGATGTGGTAATGACAGTGAGGGAAGGCACAGAAAAGCTTGAGGGTAAGAGGGGTTACTGCCCTCTCCCCTTCTGGGAGTCCCTGTGCCTGCCCACAGGCCGTGGGGAGTGGTGCTGAAACCCACGCAGCTCTGTCGCCCAGACGTTTCTGCAAGCTGGTACATTCCCGCCCTGTGGCATGGAGGTCAGAGGGCTGCTTCCAGATATTCTCTTTTCTGCAGAGCTTTCTGTCCAGAGCAGCTGCTGGTTTCCCAGCCCCTGCGCCCCATTCTGGGAGGAGCCGCACTCTTTCCCTGCTCTGTTGTAAACAGTAGGTGCTCAGAGAGCCTGGGCCCGAAAGGCAGGGCAGGAGGCCACACGTAAGCTGGCAGGGGAGCAGGGCCCCTGCGAGCGGGCGGGAAGCAGGCACCGCCCGCCCGGCCTGTGGGACGCCCTGCGCGGGTGGCTTGCTCAGAAGATGGGGTTCCCTCGTCCCTTTCTGGAGCACCACGCCCTCCCCACCTCCGCCATCGTTTCCTGCTGCGGCCCCTTGCGCAGCGTCTGTCGGTTATAATCTTGTCCCCTATCGGCTGCAGCCAGGAGGGCAAAGCTTCACACGTCTTGCTCGCTTGGACGGGTGTCTGGCGCTCAGGGTGCACAGCACCTGCTTGTGGTGAACGGATCCAGCCCCTGCTCGGCTGGTGACTGTCTGTACTGCACAGCCTGTGACACGGGACAGACCACTTCAGGCCTCTGACCCTCCGCTCCTTCGAGAACACGGGTTTTGAGGGGACTCTGTGATTCTATGTCATGAGCGTGAAGCCACACTGGGAAGCAGCAGACGCAAGCTGGGGAGTCGCCCTGGACAGAAATGGGTAGGCAGGAGGGCTTCCAGAACCATCAGAAAGCACTCTGTGGGGTACAGGAAGGAGGGCGGCAACCAAGGGGACAAAGGAAAACTCCTGCCCAAGGGACAGTCCTCAGACTCCGCCCTCACCAGCCCCTCTCAGCCTGGAGGCTCGGCTCTGACCAGGAGGGCCGCGTCATCTGTAACAGAATTCATGCCATTTAAGCCTGACAGTAGGCCTACTTTGTCACACAGATGAGGAACCTGGGACTCAGAGAGGTTAAATCCTTCCCCACGGTCACAGCAGCTGGAGAGGCGAGGAGCTCGCATCTGACCCCAAAGCCTGAAATGTTACAGATCTCTTAGCTTCTGACAGTTCCCTGAAAACTGCAAAGGACAGCGGTTGTTAGGAGTTCAGGCTCTGAAGTGAGAACGCAGGGTGAGACTCCTGGTGCTGCCCTGTCTGTGCCTCAGTTTCCACATCTGTAAAATAATGGGGATGATGGTAGTATCTGTGCCACAGGGTTCAGTGGCTTAAACTGAAAACACAGCTGACAAGTAATACGTGACCAATAAGCATTAGCTGTTACTATGGTTATTATACTTAAAGAATTACTACAATGAGGAGAAAACCTGCTTTTCCAGGTTTCTCTCCTGTTGCTTTTGAATCCCCTCCGACTCTGCTCTAGATGAGAAGTCCGTGAGGAGAAAGTGCTCAGACAGTCCATGCTGGTGGCCCAGACCTGTCTGAGGTCCCCACTTACCAGCCTTCTGGGCAGAGGAGAGGGAGAGCCATCCTCTAGGTGACATCTGCCTGACTGCTTTCAATGGTGCCTCATTTCTTTCAGGTTTTGGGATTAGCTCGTCAAGCTAGCCTGTGTGGCCACTTTGAAGGAGACGCGATCCTGGGAGAGCCCAGGACTGGGGATGACAAGGGGTCAGGGTGCGGCCGGGCCCCTCGAAGGCCTGGCTGAAGACAAGACACACCCCCAGACACGGAAGGGCCGATGTGGCCGCGGCTCAGGCCGACCCTCCCACCTGGGCTGCAGGGGCTCATGCAGCCTTCGGATCAGGAGGGGTCAGGAGAGGGAAGGAAGATGGTCGGCCCAGGACACGCAGCCCCTCTTAGGTGGCCCCTGCGCCGACCCCGCTTCTCGTTACCTGCTCTCTGGGTGTCTTCTGGCTTTGGCTTCTGCTGCCTGCCTGTCTCAAGTGCCAGCTCCTGCAGAGAAGCTGGCCGTCCCCTCAGTTTCCCATCAGCCCCCTGGGCCTTCTGCCTCTTGGGCCAAGGGCAGATTCAGACGCTACCCTTGAACTAGGAGTGACTTAAGAAGGGCAGTGAGCACGGCAGGGGCTCCTATGTGCGTCTACTGGACGCCCAGGGCTCAGCGTTGAGGCCATGTAGCCAGGGCATGACCGTTAGGGGTGGAAGCAGAGACAGAGACAGAGAAAGACACAGGCAGAGAGAGAGACAGAGAGACAGGGGCAGAGACACACACAAAGAGGAAGGAGAGGCGTCCGGCACCTGCTGGAGGTGAGCACAGCCGCCTCTGGCTCAGCCACACCTCCTGGAAAGGACACCCCCATTTTATGGATGAGGAAATTGAGGCTCAGGGAGATTCAGGGGCACCTGGGTTTTGCTCAGCTTGTCTGAGCCTCCTTACTCCCGGGGAAGCTGTGGAGGAAATTTAAAAGGAAGAGATGGAGAGAGCAAAATTACTATGTTTGCATTGGGCCTGAGGGCAGTTTGCCAAAGTTGGAGGGAAGCCACACCTGTGCAGACCGGAGAGGCTGTGTGTCCCCAAGTCAACTAGAAGTTGCCGGGAAAGGCCACGATGGCAAGCACGACAGCCCCCCTTGGGGAGGAGGGAAGGCAGCTTAGCGTGGGGGGAAGATGGAGGCGTCTGTGTTTATTAAATCACACAGCGGGGTCTGGAGGGGGGCGGTGCTGCGGGACTCATTGGTGTGGAAGAGGTTCCCTGAGTGCATCTCACGGGGGCCTGGCTGGGAACGCAGCCGGCAGAGCTGAGCAAGGGAACAGACACACAGGACTAGCTGTGGGGCGGCTGGGGAGGAGGGTGGAGATGGCGGCCCAGGAAGGCTTCGAGGGGCTTGCGGATGCCCCTCCGTCTGGGGCCACTGTCCTGGTGGTGCCCTGCCCCACCTGAGGTAGCAGAACCGCACCCGCAGGGTAGGGAGATGCCAGGGAGTTGCCTACAGAGCACAGCGTCTGTGATCAGACCCTTGCACGGTCCTGAGCTGGGTGGAGGGAAGAGAGAACCGACCGGGGAGAAAGGAATTCCCAGCGAACAGCTGGATCTCAGACACCGGCAGAGACTGTCAGGCGACGGTGTCTCAACGATAGTGCGCGTGTGTGTGTGACACACGAAACCGTCTAATGTCTCGTTTTATTCTCAAAACCATGCTTGGGTGCAGTAGCCAGCTACCGCTATGACAACCCTGTGCTCCAAGCCATCACCCCGGTGCTCGGTGGCATTGGGCAGTAGGCTCCCTTTCTCACTCAGCGTCTGTGGGCCGCGGGCCTGGCAGGCCCCCTCCCGGGACGAGGGGGCAACTCTCCAGGCCTGGCTCTCCCATGAAGGGGTGGGAGGGCTGGAGGTGAGGACTCACTTGTTTTCTAGCTGAGAAAGAACAGGCCCGAGGGTTCATTTGCTCGCCAGCACGTTCTTCACCTCCAGAAGGGGGCAAGCGCAGGCCCAGCTGGGGGCAGATGCAGGATCTGGGGGTCAGAGCACAGCTGCAGACACCTGCATCTATTTGAGCTGGTTCAAGCAGAGGAGGACATAACACAGGGAACAGGCACTTCCGGAGTCTGAAGCCGAGGGCGGGCTCTAGCTTGGACTTCCAGAAACAACCCCTGCCCCACCCTCTCAGGACCAGCCCGGTGAGAGGGCTGGCGCTCCTGCTTCCAGGATTAGAATTCAGGGCGGTCAGATGCCCTGCAGGCACGCAGACCTCAGGAGAGGGTGCTGGTAGCTCCGTGGGCTGCCAGGCCCACCTGCCTTGTTCTTCAACAGTAAAGAGTGATCTGTGGGGACTCACGGCTTCCCTGCTAAACGGCACCGGCAGAGTCTGCAGATGGGACCAGAGACGGAGCTGCTCTTCCCGCAGCCCCAAGCCTGACCCTGGATGCTCTGTGGCCGCTGTGCCTGCGTGAAGGCCCTTGGGCCCGGCAGCCTTCTGAGCTGCCCTCAGCAGCGTGTGCAGGTGTGTGCACACGTGTGCCTGCGCGTGCGCGTGCCTGCCTACTTGAGTACGGACCTGGGTTTGGATTCTGGTTTGGAACCCTGGACCCACCACTTGTTAGCTGTATAATCTGGGGCAAAGGCACAGCTTCTCAGACCTCGGTTACTCACCCGGGAAGAGGGCTGCCAGCACCAGGCTGACTGCCCGGGAGCCTGGGAATTTCCCCAGGAGCCGGAGGGTGCTGCTGGGGTCTCCGAAAGGGCCCTGACAAGGCGCCCTCCTCCGCATCTGGGTCTCAAGCAAAATGAGACCCCCCCGGTCCTGGGTCATCGTGCAGTTCCAGTCGGACCAGCGACTCCCTTCCGCGAGAAGACAAACCGCGTCTTGTCCAGACGCCGCGACTGTGCTTTCCAGTCGCAGGTGGTGGCGCTCGGGGCCTCACCGATAAACATTTATTGCCCAGAGCTACTGCAGACAGCGAAGGACGTCATAAAGTCAAATGCCAAATGAACGTGGCTTGTTTAGGACTCACTGGCTTCCCTAGCAGGACTTGGGAGGGTCTTTCATGGGAAAGGAACTGACGGCGGCGCCACGCCAAGCAGGAGTGCAGACGGCCTGTCTCAAGACCACCTCCCTCCTCCACGCCCCACGGCTCACCGCGGGCCAGGGCCACCTCTTCCAACCGCAGCCCCGGGGACAAACCCCGCCAGGTGGCCCCCGGCGGGGCTCTCACTCATCCTTTCTTCGGACGCACCACTGACTGTGCTTCGGATCTCAGCTGAAGTTCGGGGCTGACCAGTGAGACCCTGCCTGACAGAAGGGTGGTAGGGGGTGAGTCTGCGATTCCTGACTTTCCTTTTTGGCTGTCTGGAGTCTCCCGGAAGCCCCGCCTTGTCTGGTCACCACACCCGCCTCCCCTGAACCTTTCTCAGTGGGACGTGGGACCAGGGGAAACAGTCCCCTTCCCTTTTTGCTCTCCCAGGCAACTGGTCACCGATCAGCAGGACGGCTGCAACCGGGGCGGGTCTGGCTGGCTGAGGAGGCATGAGAGGGACTGACACACCTCGGAACTGCCCAGATCATTCTGTTACTGAGGATACAGCCTGTATTCAGGCGTGGTCACTTGAGAAAAGAAAATCAAAACAAGACAAAACCAATGAGCTAAAACAATTAAAAGGTAAAAGGAAAAACACCAAAGTTAATTATCTACTTTTCTTTCTCTTAGGTTGTCAAATGACGCTCATCCCCCACCATGAACCGTAAAAAACCAGGACAGAGACTTCCTTGAACCATGAGCATTTGTGGCAAGATCCACTTTTAATACGTGAAGTGCCCACGGAATCAGTCGCCATGGTGAGCGCGTCCTTGCAATAAATAACGTTCGCGTCACGTTTAGACTGCGCGAGGACTTTTACGTAACTTTCCACTGGATTCCATGGTAACGTTTGCAGTACAAGTTGTTGAAAGTGTCATTCAGCTTTTTAAAATGAGGAAACTGAGAGGATTCATGGTTTGTCGAGGCCTCTTTAAGGAACTTCAACACATCTGGGGAGACCATGAATTCTTAGTGACAGGGATGTGGTCGGGGGAGGGGAAGGCTGTGAGGAGCCGGTGGCAGCCGCTGCGCTCGCGGGTCTGCGCCCCTGTTCACCGCCCTGACAGGGAGGCACCACATCCCCGCCTTGGAAGAGGACCCCAAGGGTCAGAGAGGCTAAGGCGCTCGTCCAAGGTCACGCAGCTAGTGCCTGCTCGTGCCAAGCCCCAGTGCCTTCCTCCAGCCTCCCCGAACCCCGCCCCCCTGCCCCTGCCCACCTGCCCAGCGCCCCTGCACTGGGAAGGGCCAGAGTGTGAGTGGGGTCGTGAGCCCGGTAAGGTGGTAGAACTTTGGGGCCGAGGGCCTTAGGGATCATTTAGCCCCTCATCTTAGTCCTTTTCTCCTGGCTGGTGGGCTGGGAAGCGGATCCCTGAACCCCTGTCCGCATCTTGGCCTGAACTGCCAACGTGAGCACTGATGTCCGGTCGGGCGGCTCAGGGCGCCCCCCACTGGCAGGAGGGGACTCAGCACCACGGGCTCTGCTCCTCTGCGTCTGGTCTGAGGTTCTCCTGCCCGGGAGGGAAGGACAGAGGACGCACCTTGAGATTCAAAGTTTCTATTCATAACAAAGTTCTCCCCAGAAGAAGGAAGGGGGAATTGGATAGCTCTGGGAACCAGTAACAGGATAGGGAGTTTTTAACCTGTACAGACCACCTGTTGGAATCTGGCTGGCCGGCCTGACAGCTGCTTGGTGAGGGCTGGTCTCATTTGGGGTGGAGGGGCAGCTGTGCCCGGTCACCACCTACCCTTAGCCAGTACCTCTGCTGACAGAAGCAGTCGAGGACCGGGGTCCAGGGCGGCCACCCTTACGCTCATTATTTCTGTTCCATTGTCACAGGAACAGTCAGTGAGCACCTAGGCGAGCAAAGCTCTGCTTCCTCAGGGGGCAGATGTGAGAGGGTACGGCCTGGGTTTGGGGCTCACCTGGGGCCTGTCCAGAGGGCGTCCCGTCCCCGGGGGTGCAGGCAGGGGTGCCCCGGGTTTGGTGTGTGTTTAGTGAACGGCCCAGATGGACAGCTGCTCCATCCACTGCTAAAGGGGGGCTTATTTAGAACTCTGTCGACCTGACTTTCAAACCACTAAGACCATCTTTGGTGAGCCAAGATCAAGGGTAAATTGTGTAGCCATGAGTCAGGCTTTAGAAAAACTGGCAGAAACAGACAATCTTGTGTAGGTATTTTTTAGGTTGGCAAATTTTTTTTTTTTTTTTTTTTTTTTGCGGTACGCGGGCCTCTCACTGTTGTGGCCTCTCCCGTTGCGGAGTACAGGCTCCAGACGCGCAGGCTCAGCGGCCATGGCTCACGGGCCCAGCCGCTCCACAGCATGTGGGATCTTCCCGGACCGGGACATGAACCCGTGTCCCTGCATCGGCAGGCGGACTCTCAACCACTGCGCCACCAGGGAAGTCCAGGTTGGCAAATTTTAAATAGAAAACTGTCTATTCTAGGAAGGATTTCTGTTGGCAACTATCTCACTAGTTTATGGTGTACAGCAGCCAAGGACACTTCTTGTAACAAAATTAAGTTCTTCCTGAAGTAGTGTTTTCGTAGGATTTGGGCCACAGGGCTCAGGTGAACTACGGTGGCCTGCAGTTTGACTGTTCTGGGAAAACTTCTTGGACAGCTGAAGCCTCCATGCACGTCCGAGCCACGGGGGCAAACCCCAGATGCTCAGACAACACTGCTAAACAGTAACTGAAGTGAGCAGAAACAACTAACATACATCACTTGAAGAGTTCCGGGTGAATTACTGTTCCGTGACAGAGGCTAACCCTCAGGAAGGTTATATCAAGCATCAAATCGTGTGTCCAACAAACATTCACTGAGCACCGAGGGTGTGCAAGCTACCCTAAGAGGGCAGTCCCCCTGCAGGGACGCGCGCCCCCGGCCCCGTGCTCCGGGCACCATTTTAGAGACGTTTTGAGTGAACGTGCTCATGTCACCAGGGCTACAGTGACACACTCAAGTGGCCAGTCCTTGGTTTCCCAGCTGAATCGGGGAAGTTCAGGGAAATCGGTCGTGTTAACGAGTTCAGGTGTATCCACTCCGGCTACTAGATTAAGGTTTTATGCGTCCATTTGGCCGAGGTGTCCACTGCTGTCCCTCCCAATGTGCCCTGTCCTCGCTCTTTGTCCTTCGAGTTCTGGCTCCAAGTCACACCGGGCAGCCCACTGGACTCCAACACAGCTTGCAGCTCTGCGCCTGGCTGGCGAGGGGCACAGTTTGTGGAAAGCAGGACTAGAGGCCTCAAGCCAAGGACCTGTGAAGAGGGTCCGCTGCAATGCAGACCCCACAAAAGCATCTTCTGTGGTGTAGCAAGGTCACCCTTTCATCTTGTTGTCCCTGGAGGGGCTGCCGGAGGGCACCTTTTGAAAGTTCAAACTCATGCACCTTTGCAAGCGATGCCTCCTCACACGGGGCCAGCCCCAGGGAGGTGTGAATTCCCGTCTGGGGGCCGTTGTGGGACAATGGGACAAGCCGCCTGGCTCCTTTGATCTCAGACACTCTTCAGAGTCATTTGTGCGCGGAGATGGTGCGGCCTCACTTCTCAGCCTACTGTTGATGGCTTAGTTCCCAGAGGCGTGCGGGCAGGCAGCAGCTCTAGAAGCTGAGAGCTGCAGGCCCTGGTGTCGGCTCTCGCAGGGAGAGGAGGGCGAAAGCCAAAGCTTCCATTTGCCTCTTTTATATTCACGGTTGCTTTATGCTTTTAACCTTTCACGGGCTCCAGTGAACAGACTTCAGGGGCTTGTGAGGGAAGGAACCTCAAAAGCTCATTTGATCCAGCCCTCTGCCTCAGGTGGGACCACACCCAGAAGCCCCACGGGGGGACAGATGGCGGCCGCCCACCCGCTGGAGGGGCAGCCCTGCTTGGCCTCCAGCCCCTGCTGGAGGGGGTGTGCTGGGTGGGGGCTCCAGGCTCCTGCTGGCCCCTGTGTGTGCAGACCTGTGCCGGTGACAAACAAGCCCAGACTAGCTGGGCCCTGGTGACAACTCTGGGCCTGTAAGCAAAACCACCAGACACATCTGCTTGCCTCTCACAGGTTTAAAAATAAATTATGCACTGTGGGAAAGGTCCCCTTTCCCTCCTGCCCTGCACCCTTGTCCCAGAGGCCGTGTCGAGCGCCCTCTGATACCACTGCCTGCCCTCATCGCCCCTCTGTGACCACGTTTCCTGCAAAGGCAACCCCCCGGCTGATTCTTTCTTTTTTTAAAATAGAAGTTTTAGCTGTAGAACAATATAATTTGACATCTGTACACACTACAGTGTGATCACGACCACAAGTGTAGTTTCCATCTGACACAATACAGCTGAGTATCTATGAGCTTGTTTTTGTTTTGTTTCTCAGATTCCACAGATGAGTAAAATTGCACAATCCATCTTTCTCCATCTGACTTATGTCACTTAGCAAAATACTTTCAAGGTCCATCCATGTCGCACGTGGCAGGATTTCATTCTCTGTGATGGCTGAGTAGTATTCCATTGTATATATGTACCACATCTTCTTTATCCATTTGTCTGTCGATGGACGCTTGGGTTGCTTCCACGTCTTGGCTGTAAAGACACTTATAAATAGTGCTGCGATGAACATTGGGGTGCATATAAATTTTTGAATTACTCTTTTTGTTTTCTTCAGACAAAGGCCCAGAACCAGAATTGCTAGATCGTATGGTAGCTCTACTCTTAGTTTTTGAGGAACTTTCACTCTGTTGCCCACAGTGGCTGCACTGACTTATTGTACATCCCTGTCAACAACACACGAGGGTTCCTCTTCCTCCAACATCTGTTATTTCTTGCCTTCTTGATGGTAGCTCCCAGGCTGATTCGTAGCTTGATTCCACTTCTGTAACAGCGTGGGGTGCAGGGGAAGTGTTGTTTGACTGACACCTGTGCCAGCCCCCTTTTCCCTGAGCCCTTCTCCCAGTTCGGCTGGGAGGTGGGGGGATGCCAATGCCTGCTCCCCTCCAGGCCACGATGATCCACCAAGGCTGTCTGTCACTGGGAGCCGAGTTTCTCCTCCAAGCAGAGCGGACCCGTATGCACAAGTGCTGAGGTACCATCCCCATCAGGAGCCAGGGAAAAAGCCACTACGAGCCTAAGTAACATCTTGCAAAGCTGGTCTCCTCCTCCCAGGCCATTCCTTCTCAGCCCTCCTCTCACGATGCCCTGGCCGACAGTGCTGGGGGCCACCTCTGCCTACGGGCCAGATGCCCCGCTTCCTTCGCCGGGCCCTCATGTGATCGACCCCAACACTGCCGCCGGTCTAGGCAGTGGGGGCCTTGGGTTGGCGGTGCACAGAGAGAAGGTTCTGCTACCAGGGGTGACCCTCGCACTCGGCGCTGCCTGCAGTGGTGGTGTGGGCCCTGAGCTTCATCCATTGCTGGCCCTTTGGGGGCACCTGTCTCTTTACCTCCCCTCCCCACCCGCCCCAACTCTGTGCACAACACCCGAGCTTGATGCTTAGGAGGTGCTCAACACTGATTCAAAAAGACACACGCACCCCAGCGTTCAGCGCAGCCCCACATACGAGAGCAGAGCCGTGGAAGCAGCCTAAATGCCCGGCGACAGATGGATGGGTGAACATGTGGTGCACATGCAATGGAATACTACTCAGCCACTAACAAGGAGTGAAACATGGACGGACTTCTTAGAGATTATTATGCTAAGTGAAAGAAGTCAGACAGAGAAAGACAAGGACGGTATGATATTACTCATATGCGGAATTTAAAAAATACAGCAAACTAGTGAAGAAAACATGAAAGAAACAGACTCACGGATGTAGAACACGAACTAGTGGAGAGGGAGGGGGAGGGGCAAGCTAGGGGTTAGGAGGGTAAGAGAAACTGTTCTGTATAAAATAAGCTACAGGGTTCATTGTACAGCGCAGGGAATATAGCCAATATCTTATAATCACTATAATTGGAGTATAAACTTTAAAAACTGTGAATCACTATATTGTATACCTGAAACGTATAATATTGTACATCAGCTACACTTCAATTTTAAAAAAAAGTCTGCTAGTATTGCTAAACCTGTGAGCATTTTCTGTTTATGTTACTTATTTGACACATAAAACACAGGTCAGGAATATCAATACTTGTCTGCGTTACACAAGCTGTGTGGTGGTGAAAGCCTGGGGATGCCTGACAGGGGCCAGACGTGGAGCTTGCGGAAAAAAGCAGCTGAGGGTCTGAAGAGGGCTCCAGGGTGTCGGATCTCTATTTTATTTGGATTTCTATGTTATTAGGAGCATTTCACACACAGAGAGTGGATGTTGAATTTCATCCGATGTTTATCAGCATCTTTAAAGACAATACTTTTATCTTTTGCTCTACTAAATGGTGGTTTACATCAAAAGACCTAGTATTGACCCATTCCTACTTCACTGGAAAAAACCCACTTTGCCTGGAGAGGCCACGCTGCCCACCCTCTGACACGAGGATGGGGGGCCCTGACTCTGCACCCGCCAGGGGATGGGCTGTGCGCGGGCATGCACGAGCGCGCGTCTCGGGCTGGGGTGCGGGGGTTCTGCAGGGCCGTGACCAGCGTAGGGGTGGTTGGTGTCTTGCCACTTCCTCACCCACGGCGGCACCATTTGTGGCTTCTTGCAGGTTTGCTAGTGACACTGGCACACAGGTCATTTAAAGTTCCTTATGTTTGTGGGAGGTAGTTTCTTTGCTCATTTATATTTTCCTATGTCTGTATTTCAGTAAAAAGTGTGGTTAGCCTTCTGGGGTGCTGAGACGTACGGTAACAATAGGGGACAACTGGTCACTTTGGGACCGACACGGGGCAGGCGCTGGACAGACGTGAAACCCAGGCTGAACACGGGATGGGGAAGGCCACAGGCTCTGTGGCTTGGCGGCATTGCTGTGAATTTTGGATTTCTTTGATTACGCAATGATAAAAGTTACACCAAAATGCAAATGTTCCATCGCTCATCAAATCCTTAACAAATATTTATTGCGTCCCTACTGTGTGCTAGGCATTTTGTATGTTATATTATGCATTGTTTTCCTTGGAAAATAACTTAGCATTTCTTAAGCCGCCCCTGGGCCTGGCTGTTGAACCCGCAGGCAGGCCCGGATGTCTGCTTTAGATCATTTGGCCAGATCCCCAGAGACCCTCATCTCAGGGGCCTCTGGTGTGCGGCCTCCTCCCATTTTGTGGTTACAGCAGCTGGGTGGCAGCCCCTCTGTCTGACAAAGTCACGCGAACTTCGTGGATTAGACTGTGCGCAGCACTGCCAGCTTCTCCTCATCGCCATCTGATGGCAGGGGTTTATAGTATTTAACAGTTTTACATATTTAACAGCTATCTGTCCAAGAAGCTTAACTCAATAAACACTGCCAGCCACACGGGCCCGTGTGCTCGGCGTGAGCAGAGGCTGCCGTTCCCCTTGGATTTCCAAGTCCAGGCACCACCCGGGACCACAGTCCTCCTCTGGCCTCCGGGTGCCCTCAGGAAGGGGTCGGGAGCCTGGGTCGGGAGCAGCTGGGACTCCTCGGTGCTTCCATGCTAACTTGCTCATTTTTGCGAAAGCAGGAAGAAAAAGAAACTAGCCTCAGCAGTAGACAGCACCAATTTGGATCCGGGCAAAGTGAACGCTTCTCTGGGGCCCTACATCCCATACACAGCAGGGACTGTAAAATGTGACTTTCCCGGGCTCCGGGCATGCCAAGTCCTTGCCACTCAGCTCAGGAAACAGGAGGGTCTGTGGGAGAGCTTCTCTGTCTGTCTCAGCCTCCAGAGAACCTCACACTCAGGGCTGCTCTCCCTGTCTTCCCCCATCCTACCGTGGGCCAGCAGCCTGGAAAGCCCACCGCTGACGTGGGGACAGCGCCCAGTGCTGAGGCTCCCCCACCCACCGTGGTCCCAAGCGCAGCAGAGGTTTGGCTCTGGTGGCCCCACGGCTCCCAGCACACGGCAGCCACGAGGGGCAGGCCCAGAAGAGGAGGGAAGGCACGGGACCCCCCCACTGACGGACAGCCCTCCTCAACACACTGGAAACATGGCACTGTGGCCAATCCCCAAGCCTCCAGGAAGGCGGCACGGAGCGGCGTCCTGAGCAGCCTACACAGGACCATCGTGTCTCACCTGGGTTTCCCAGACGCCTGTGGCACTGTCTCCCTTCTCTTTGGACCACCGCTCACAGCAGCTGCTCTGTCCTGCAGGGTCTGTCTGAGAAAGCATGAGGCCCAGGCGCTAGCGACACCCATGGAGGGAGGCTGCCTCTGTCTCGCAGTGCTGCCCGGTGCACGGGCGTCACCGACCACAGGCAGCTCCACAGAGGGAGCGCCGTGTGCAGGGCACTGTCCCGAGTGCACAGCCGAAATACCCCGCATTCAGAGGACCAGGGCGTGTTCCTGGCATTGGATGTGTTTCTGGGAGCCATTCTGGCCTCGCTGATCTTGACTGGGCTGGTGATACTCTACAGAGGACACGGGACGAGACGGGCTGGGCTCTGAGACAGCAGACGGCGTGGCCGGACTGTCACTTAGGTGGTCTTCAGATTGGCCAGGAACAGGGAGTAGCCGGTCGGACAGGCCTCATGGAGTGACCCCCCCACTCCCCGTCTGGTTCTGAAGAGTTCAGCTACTCATGTGATGGGTCAAGGTCCATGTTCCACTTTTCTTACTTCAGGCAGAGTTCCGAAGTTCACCTCTTTCAGTCTCCGCTTTGCTGCCCGTGAAGCTGGCCTGGTGCGTCCGTCCCGCTGTTTCCTTCTCCTTGGATGGGTCCACATGCTTCTGCAGCTCTGCTGGTCACACACAGAGACTCTGGGTTCTCAGTGGCTGGGAAAAGCTGTCACTTTCCTGCCAAGATTCTTTCATGCTAACTCCCACTAGCTGGACGTTTTCTTTTTTCTTTCCTTTTTTTTTTTAATAAAAGCGAAAACTACGATTTTGCTGCCCCTGTTATGGGACACCTTGCACACATTATGTTATTTGTTTATTAATTAGGTGGACGTTTTCTCACCCACTCCTTTCCCTCTGGCTTTGTGTAAGCATATCACACTTACGGCTGTGCAGCCACGTTGTGGCCATGAGGAGGCGCTCACCCAGCGGCCTGGTATCAGTGAGCACTGAAATAGCCCTGAGCTCCCCACCTCAAGACTCCCTGTTCTGTGAGAAAAACAGCTTGTTTGCTGAAGACACTGTTATTCCAGGAGTCTGCTACTTGTAGCTGAAAGCATTCCTTTTGACGCGGGGAGGATTTGGACAGACCACTGGGTAGAAAGGGGGCTCCAGGGATGTGCTGGGGGGTCGGCCAGTTGCTGGCCTGCTTCTGAGGACACAGAGGGTGGGCTTTTCTAGAACACTGCTCAGCCAGCCCTCGCAGGGCCAGAGTCACCAGGCAGCGTCAGGGCAGCGGGCGTGGACGTGAGGCCGGGAGCCCTGGCACTCACGGCTAGCGTGGCCCGGCCCATCCGAGGCGCCACGAGTGTGTCCCAGAGGGGTCGGCCCAGGCACGTCAGCCCAGGCTTTCTGACGGTGTGGCCTGGCCTGAGCCTGCCCCAACGCCTGCTCCCTCTGGCTTTACCCCAGGCTGGATGGAGGCTCAGACATGCGGCCCCGTTTGCCTGTCCGGCAGAAGCCACCTCCCTCCCTCTTGTGCCCCTGCCGCTTTCCCCAGGATTTACTGTGTGTCTGCTCCACACCTGTCCCACCGGCTCTCCCCACCCTCATCGAGACAAGGTTTGCTGCCCTGATTGGGGGACCCCGTTTCCCAGAAGTCTGACCGAAGCCTTGGCGCAGGCCTGAGCGTGGCCCGAATCCCACCCACTGCAGCGCTGGCTGCCCCTGGCCCCTCGGGCCCCCGTGCGTCCTCACTTCCGCTTCCTTCGACATGCACGTCTGCTGTTCTCAGTAGGTCATGGGGTGTGCAGGCACCCAGGGGTTGTGGCCGCTCCTGTCTCCTGAGGAGTCGGAGCCCTGGGGGCCTGTGGCTAGGTGCTGGCACAGGGCTTTCCTGGCTCGGATGTGGCCTCCGTCGCCCCTGACAGGGAGGGGCTGCGGCGCCGTGGGACAGGAGCAGAGTGCTGGGCCCACCTGGGAGCCAGCAGAACCGGGTTGCGGTGACCTGGGTGGGTGACTTGTCTCCCAGAGCCTCGATTCCCTGATCTGTCAAGTGGGTTAGAGGCACGCAGCTCCCCGGCCAGCGCCGGGGCCCACCACCCTCCCTCCTGGGCCCCGTGCCGCTGCCTCCGGCCTCCAGGCCGCGGGCTCCGGGTCCTGGGCCCTCCACTGTGGGAACGGAGCGTTTGGGGCCCCGCCTCAGAATCTTCTCAAAAGCAATATTCTGAGCACCCCTGGCGGCGAGGCAGGCCTGAGTGGAAAGCTTCCCGAAGTGACTTTTCTTCCACACCCAGCCTCACCCTGCAGCCAGGACCCTGGAGGGCTGCCCAGGGCCCGGGGCCATGACGGGCAGCGGGAAGCCTGGGGGACGTCGGTCCCCCTGCCAGCAGGTTCGGGCTGCACCCCTCCCTCAGCCTTAACCCCGTCAAGTCCCCGGGGGCCACACGGCTTCATTGCCTTAACTGGCTCAGTAAGCCCGTTGGCTTGTGATCCAAGGGCAAAGGCCGACGTAATCCTGGCTTTGGGGGTTCAGACCCCTCTGTGGAGTTGGAGACCCCGGAACTTGCTCCCTACCAGCTTCCCAGCAGCGGAAGTGTCTTTGCAGCAATTCCCACAGAGAACAGCCCAAGTCCGCCCAGGTGGCACCTGGAACCCCAAGCCATTGCTGGGGTTAGGTCTGCGGCCTGGGGGGGCCCACCTTTCTCATCTGCCAGCTGCCCTGTGCTGCCACCCCGCCCCTCCTCTGGGTTATGCAGATCTGTGACTCCCTCGGAGGAGGCCCCGGGCAACCCTGCAACCGGCGGGAAGGTGTGATGCCCGCCAGGCTCCCACCCTCTGCTGGCCGAGGTGCAGGCGTGGCCACTTCAAAGCCCAGGGAGGGCGGTGTCCTGAGCGCCCCCTGCCGGCCCCTCGAAGGTGGGAAGTCCAAGTGTGAAGCGGTTCACGGCGGCACATTCCTCTGCGGCCGAGGCCGCGGTCAGGGGCGTCGCAGCTTGCAGCCCCGACTTCCGATCGCTTCGCTCAGATGGAGGCCCAAGCACGCTCCCCCTGCGCCCATGCCGTCGGCTGGAGGGGCGGGCGTGGTCGTCCAGCTCGTCCTGGAGTCTCCTCAGCTCAGAAACGCTGTGATTTGTGACACTGGTGTGGGGCCAGCACGAGGGCAGGAGGACACCGTCCGCCGGAGAGAGGGGCCTGGCGTGTCCGTGGCAGGTCGGTCGGTGGAAGGGTCGCCTGCCCCATATCCCCAGATAAGAGCCGGAGGTCGGCTCATTTTTCTTTATCACGTGTCACGTCTGCATGGGGGGCTGGGAGGGAAAACTTCAGAGGAGGAAGCCTGGGCCGGGAGAGCAGCGCGGGGGCAGCAGAGGGAACTCTTCTGCCCGAGGCTCTGCGGCGTGAGGGGCGTCGCCCTCGGGCGATTCAGCGGCTGGTCCGGGGCCGGGTGTTGGGTCCCGGCACCCAGGTGGGTAAGCCTGGAGCCTGGGTGGGACACGACCCGCCGGCCCTCTAACCAGGTCCTCGTCAGCAGGTGAGAGCCAGCAGGACAGACAGAGATTTTAAGCCGTTTGGGGTTCCGGCCACCGGGTCGGGCAGGAGTTCCGAGTCCCCCGGAGCAGGCTCCCGTGGGTCAGGCAGAGGCCTCCGGTCGAGAAGGGGGACATGTGGACCACAGAGCAGCCGCGGATGTCGGGGCCTGGTCCCCAGCACCGAGAAGCAAGGTGGCCCCTGCGATGTTCTGTGCTGTCAACACTGATCACAAGGGGGACCAGGCCTCCTGAACCAGGATCCCCAGGAAATTTACACACAAAGTCAGGTTTCAGCAGCATGATGTACCTCTTAACTGGGCCTTCCTGCCTCCTAGGGGCCCTGGGCGCCTCCCGCGAGCCCTGGAGTTGAAGCTGAATGTCAGCAGTGAGGCTGGGTCCCCAAGTCTGCTCCCCGGGCCAGGGGCACCAGCAGCTCCTCAGCAATGTTAGAAACGCAGGTTCCTGTGCCCGCCTGGTCCTGAACTCTGGGCGGTTCTGGCCACAAAGTCTGAGATCCACTCAGTCCGCTACAGGAGCCTGAGGAAATGTGGCCGAAGGGGCTGGGTCAGCGGTCGGCGAGCACCTGACCCAACGTCCGGGTCACACCTAACAGCCACTCCAAGCGCAGGTGCATGCCCGCTCTTGTTTAAAGAAAGCAGATTCCTGTGTCTGCGGGTCAGGGCCAGAGCCCCGCCCCCTCGGGGCTGAGGCAGACCTCCGTTCTGTTCCTCATTTACAAGAGAAGTGGAGGACCCACCCTGGTCCCCAGAGGACCCACGGATGGCCGTGCCGACACTGTCCCAGAGGACACCAGGGCTGGTGGGACGCGCCCCTGGTCGGAGGTGAGGAAGGTGTGCCTGGTCCTCCTCTGTCCTCTCGCACGAGCAGAGCTGGGTGGTGACGAACCAGCCCCACTGCCCTCTCTGCCTGACCCCCACCCAGAGTCGTACGGCTCCCTCTCAGAAGAGGGCAGGGACGCTGCCTCCCCCAAAGTCACGGGGACTCCTTCGGCGGGGGGGTCACAGTGGCCCAGAGAGCTCCAACTCCGCCTGAGTTGAGCCGGGGAGGGGCGAGGTGGTGGCCAGCTGAGCAGTGACCCCCCCCCTGCCTGGCAAGCTGCAAGTGGACACTCCACAAACCCCTGCTGCGTCAGGTAAGGCCCCTTCCCCTGGGGGGAAGAGGAGAAAGAAGAGCTGGCTGGCCTTGCGTGGGCGGCAGCTGCCGAGAGATGTAACTCACACACGCGCGCGCGCGCGCACACACACACACACACACACACACACACACACACACACACTGTAGACCCAGGTGAGGCAACACGGCACCATTCTCGCCAGGAGGGCGAGGCCACTGCGGATCTGCCGGGACAGAGGATTTAGAGGTGCCTGTTGTCAAGGCGATCACCCAAGTATCCCATCCACATACTGTCAGGTTCTGCGATGAAACATGGGCTTTGGACACAAACACAGCAACGGCACTGCCGCCTGGGTCCCAGGCAGATGGGGCTGCACGTCTGTGGCCCCCTGGCCCCACCTCCTCCTGCCCTGCCCCCATCCCCACTGCTGAGGATCCCACGGGGCGGGCGCGGCACATCCGCTGAGAAGCAAGAACCATGGCTCAAGGGTGACTCCCAGTGACATCGAGCTTTGGGCCCACCCCTCGGGGGTCCCACCGGGGGGGTGGGGGGGAAGGGAGGAAAGCGGCGACTGTTCAGACCTCCCGTGTGCTGGGCACTGCATGCTGGTCCTTACATGATACCCAGTGTTGTCCTGCTTTCCGAGCTGAGGGAACTGAGGCTCAGAGAGGGTAACTTGCTGAAAAGTCACACAGCCAGTCTCCCAACCACCTTGGCCACATGGCCCCGGCCCCTCATGCCGGCCACAGTTTCTTATGAAAGTCAGGGTCAGCTTCTGCCTTGCTGGGGCCCTGGGAGAAAACAGGACTGGCTCAGAGAACCATGTGTGGGGCCGGGGAGTGGGGTCCACCCCCCGTGAGCTGGACGTGCTGCAGGGAGTGTTTGTGATGGGAACCCCAGCCCCTCCCATCTTCTCCACCTCCTCTGCAGTCCACCCGACATGGGGCTGAGGGGGTCTCCTGGCCCCCGGCACAAAAAGCAGCCGACAGGATCACTGGGCGAGTGGCTAAGGCCACTTACAGTCACAGTGCAAGGTCTGTGTGCTCAGCAAAGGTGCTTACAGAGAAGCACCTGTCTCATTTAGCCCCGTCATCACTATCACACAGCCAAAACACAACAGCTACCTCTGTGGGCAAAACTAAAACTGAACTGGGCAATCAGACGTGGCTTTGCGGCCCGACTACATGTAGAGGCCGCGGCTGTAGCTTCTATAAGCCAGATGCTGTTCTCCCCACAAGAAACAGGGACAGAGGGGTGTCAACGAGGCTCATTTGGGAGATCGGTTTCCCACCTGTTACAGATACTCCAGAATGAAAAAGCCCCTTCGGCTGCTGTGCAAATCGTAGTTTCTTCTCAGATCCGTGGGAACAGCTGGAAACTGGAGCTGGGCTCCGGGGGGAGATGGTCAGCTCGGCGAGGAGGACAGCGTCTGGACAGTGGGCAGGTGCCGCAGAGCTACAGACCCCGGACAAGGGGACAGCCTCCTGCCAGCCCGGTCGAGCCCCCGAGGGGGGCCCACCTGGTGCCAGCCTGTATCTGGCACAGGACTCGCGTCCCCGGGAGAGGGGCAGGTTCACAGACTTGGAGACCTCAACCTTAAACCCAGGTCCCTAGTTCCACGGCTTTTCAATTCTTGAGTTTATTCCACAACATACATATGTCCAGCTTCCTCGTCTCTTCCCGGTGAGTTCATCCCATGCGATCACTGCTTCGTCCGTGTGACATGGGTTGTGTTGGGAGAAGGGGTCCGTCCTCGGGGTGGAAAGGCAGGGCTCCCGCCCTCGGTGGGGTCAAAGTCGCTTGGCTCCACTGGCCTCCAGGAGCAAGGATCCTGCTCAGACAGCCCTATGAATTTGAGTAAGTGATCAGAAAAGGCGGTTCCAGCGTTCCTGTGCCTTTTCAATTTGTACATGTTTCTGAATTGCAGTATTTTCTCTGCAAATTAACCCACAGGGAGAAAAGCCTCGCCCAGACACATGCTGAGATGTACATGAGGAGATTTGAACACACCTCGTGGTTTCAGTGAACACCCAGCTGGTGGCTCCTCGGCCCCTGTGGATGGGCCCCCCCAAGCCCAGGCTGCTCCGGGCCCTGGTGAGGTCTCCCACAACAGTGCGGGTACGGGCGTGAGGGGCAGGGTCTCTGGAGGGACAAGGGCCCTCAGGATGGCCTGTGACCTGCAGGGACTTGGGCCCCATGACTCGGGGCTCACAAAGCCACCGAGGGCTCTGGGGGTCACACCTGTCCCAAGCCAGCCCTTCACATCGGGGTCCTAACGGGAAACAACGGTGTCCACGGGTCCGAGTCTCAGGTGAGGATTTTGGTGGCCACAACGCTGGGCTCCGAGCTCCGCTCTGCAGGGCCAGCGCTCAGCGGGCAGGTGACACGCAACAGCATCTGTGGATGAGGGTGGACCCACGGGCAACATGGCCACGAATAACCACACACGTGTCACTGCACACACGTGTGACTGTACCTGTGGAACACATTCATGGAAATAGAGTTCTGATGGACATGCCAAACCTTCTTCGTCCCTTGAGAAGGGAGGGATTTCGTATTGCCTGCTCAGCCTGACCCAAGTGGAACACGGTCGCTCGGGGAGTTTTATGAGAAAAGCTGGGCATCTTTTCGTTTAAGGGCGACTTCTCCTTCCTTCTCGTGAGCTGTGTGTCACGTCCTTTGCCTCCTTTTCCTCATTGACCTATTGGTCTCTTTATTATTGACTTAAATAACAAAGAAACTCCTCTCGGTTTCTGTTACAAACATCTTTTACAGCTTATCTTCATCTTCTGACTGGCTTACGGTGACGGTTTAGTTCCACGCAGAGTATTTTTATTCTTATGTCATCTTTTTGTTCATATCATTATGGCTTCTGGGTTTTGTGCTATATTTAGGCCTTCCATACAACATAAAAACCCTCCTGTGGTTTCTTTCAGTCAGTACACGTCTGTTTCTCTTCTTTAGCATTCAGATCATTGATCTGTCTGGAATTAACTTTGATGAAGTACAGGGCCAGCTTTATAGTTTTCCAAGATGTTTGTCTATGTAGCACCACTACATTCCCCCAACGATTTAAACACTTTTATCATAAATGACTTGTATTTTGGGTCTGTTTCTGGACTTCCTAATTATCCATTTGCCAGTAAAAGAGAGTTTAAAATATAACTTCAAAACGTGTTTTAATATCTGATAGAGCTAATTCCTCTATGATTTTTCTCTTAGATTTGCCCTATTTTTATTTTTTCACACAAATTTAGATTTAACCTGTCTAGTTAAAAAGAGTTAACATTTTAGTTGGGGTTGCACTATGTGTGCAGATTAACTGTGCAGAAACTGGCATCTTCAACCCAAGCGCATGCGTGCTGGTCCCTGTCCCGGTGTGCACGTTCCCCAGAGGTGCTATACAGTTTTCTTGCTGTAGGACTTTCATATTTCTTCCTAACCACATTGTTATACAGCTTATCTTTTTTTTGTTGCTGTGATAAATGAAGCCTTTTCTTCTGTCATATCTCCTACTGGTTCTTGTTTCCAGACAGGAAGCCTGCTGATTACTTTGCCAAATTCTCTTATATTTTTGTACATATTTTTCAGCTGTTTCTCTAGGGTTTTCCAGATATACAATGAAATAACCTGTAAGTAATCATCACTTTATCTCATCCTTTCCCAGTTTTGTACTTTCTTTCTCCTGACTCAACTGCATGGGCCAGAACCACCAAAGCTGTGTGAAGGGGCTGTGGGATCGTGAGGGTCTGTCTTCTTCCCAGCGTCTCCAGGGTTCCCCAGGATGTGAGCTTTCAGGCTGAGACAGCACTGATAATATTAAAGACGTATTCATCAACTGCTGTTTTATTAGGAGCATTTTAAAAGCTGAGAGTGGATGTTGAATTTCATCCAATGTTTGTCGGCATCTATAGAGACATTTTAATCTTTTGCTCTACTAGATGGTGGTTTATATCAAAAGGCCTAGTATTGACCCATTCTTACTTCACTGGAAAAAAACTACTTAGTCCCTTATTAGTGTATAATCTTTTTAACACACTGCTGGATTCTGTTTGCTAATTACTTACTTAGGATTTTCACACTTGCTTATACATTAGATTAGTTGATAGCTTTCGTTTTTGCTGATCTCTTTGGTGTCAATGTTATGTTCGCTTTCTTTCTACATTTGCGATGGCTTAAATAATGTTGGAACAGGCAGGGTAAATGGCACAGAGGGAAGTCAGCACTTGCCACCCTTTACCCAAAAAACCTGGAAATGGGCCTTTTATGTGCATCTGTTGGAAATTAAAAGATACTTGAGATATTATGAAGAAATTCCTATTTTAAAAAGCCATCGAGATAAGAAGTCTAACGGGAGTTTTGCTTTCGGTAAAATTCCAAGTTTGACTTGCTCTGAAGGCCATTTGGTGCCCAGCAATGTGTGTTAATTTTATTGAAATATCACTATCTTATGCTCACAAGTGCAGTGGTGAAAGGCCAGGGAAGTGGAACTTAATGAGCAGCCAGGCACCTGCTTTCTCGTTTCCGGGAAGCGAGGACCTGCCTGCGGTCGAGCACCGGGCGGGTGACTGGAGATTGGAGGGAGCCTGGCAGGAGGTGGCCAGGGGCCCGGCTAGGGTGCGGACGCTTAACTAACTCCAGCGGGCAGTGCGGTGCGGAAGGCTGAGGGCCACTGCTGAGCTTGGGGGGCCGTGCTGATGAAGTGACCGCGGGGCACCAAGACCCTCGTGGTGACACCCAGCCCCTGGGTCTGAGGGAAGTCGCGTCCTAGAGCCACAAATGAACCTTTACAGCAGATTTTGTGAAATTCTGGGGGCGCTGCCACCACGGCAGCCGGGGGCTCTGTGCGGGGCGGGCATCTCAGGAGAGGCTTGGGTGGGTGAGTCTGGCCACGAGAGGCTGACTCCTCCCCAGAGGTGGCTTCCTATACCGCACGGAGTCGCTCGGGTCCCTGGCTTCCCACTGACTCCCTGGAGACCATAAGATGCCTCAGGTCTTGCCTGGGCATCCGCTCCTGCCCACGCCCAGGGTCTGGCTGAAAAAGCGCCGAGGGGGCCCCAGAAACCCTGGAGTAGGTCCCGTGCTGCCCTCCTGCCTGGTCCCAGCTCTGGGTGGTCCCATCAACTTGGAGAACACGGAGGGCGGCCTGGCGCCCTTGTTTCTGGGAGGAACTGCCATGCTCTGCCCTCTCCTGATAAACCTGGGCGTGGGCCCTGCATGTGCAGCTCAGCAGCCTGTGAGGCCTCCTCGTGCAGGTCTGTGTGGTGCCCGGTGGAAGTGCCCCGGACACACGCCGTCCTGATGGAGAGAAGCAGCCCAAGGTCACAGCCAGACCTGGGAGCTGGTCTCCCCAAGAACTAGCAGGAGAAACAGAATCTCTGTATCCCTAGGTTCTCAAAAAAGAAAGTAACTGTAAGCAAACAGGGTAGGGGGTCCCTGGAGAAAGAACCAGGCATGGCCTTCCTGACATAAGAAGCCATTTGGGGCCTAAGCCTTTTGTGATCTGAACGTGGACACAGCGCTTGCCCTTGAACAGGTCTCAGCAGTTAATGATCTTAATGGAGGCGGGGAACGCATGAACAAAGGAAGACCAGTCAAGAAGCAACGGAACAGCGATGCAACAGAGTCCCAGCTCCTCCCCAAGGGGCGCACACCACAGTCTGAGTTACTCTGCAGGAACTAAGTCCTCCCCAGGAGGCGAAGAGGGATGCTGACCGTCCCAACTTCAGTCAGCTAAAGCCTGGGCTGTGTCCACCTCTGCCCAATTCTATGTTGAATTCTCTTCTGCTCAAGCCCCCTCATGAAGATGCAGGTACCCTTGGCTTAAAACATCCCCTATTTTGCTGCTCTGGGAAATATCCCCGGTGCTCTCCTTACTTGCTGCAAGTAATCAATCCTTCCTTCTCCCGCACTGGGCTTGGTTGTGTCTTCTGGCTCGACGCTCACCAAGAGGGGAACTCAGTTTGGGGGTAACGTAGCAAAGGTCTGGCTTTGCCCTAGACCCCTCCTAGCCTCCCGCTGAGGGGCTCCAGTCTCACCACCTGACACCTCGGTGGAGAGGAGGCTGCAACCGGCCTGCTCCCTTCAGCAGCTCTCAACCCCAGCTGAAAACACGGACTCTCTAGGAGGCTCCGCAGCTGCGCCCCCTGCAAGGAGCCCCCTGGTGCTGCCGGGAGGGACGTGGATCCCACAACAGGGCCCACGAAACGGTCCTGCTAACAGCTGACGAAAGCCCACCCATCTGTCCCATTAAACCAGCTCCCCAAACTGCGTGGGTGGACAGATGTTCCCTGGCCAAGGGGCCGTGTCCCAGCCAGTTGGAGCTCTCCCGTGCGGGCAGACTCAGCCCGCAGACACCAGCCTGAAATTTGGGGAAGGGTCCATTCCGGAGTCAGGCGCCAGGCGAACAGAAATACACGGCCACCCAGCTCTCAGACTGGCCAGCTCTCCTTCCAACCGTATGTGCTCCGAACTGGGGGGAGAGGGCCAGGCCAGAGGCGGAGGGAGCGCTGAGGGAGGGGCAGCAGGGCCGGGAGGAAGGAAGACCGACCCCTCCCCAGCTCCATTCCAGAGCACAGATAAAAGTGAAACCTGACCGGGGAGTGTTTGTGTTGCCACGGTAACGGGGACACTTCAGCAACTCGGAGCAGATGGTCAGTGAGCAACAGGCAGCATATGCTCCCGTAAGCCCTGCCGTGGGCACAGATGGAGGGTGGGCAGGGCGCTCGCCCTGGTACCCTGACATTTCCTTCCCTGCCCTCCCCTTGGTGCTGCGTCACGGACATTAGCGCCTGTGTGTGCAGCTGGGCTTCAGTTAGCCGAGCGGGACGCTGACGACCAGGGGCCCAGAGCCCAGTGAGCAGCCCTGCCAGCCCTGGGCTGTGCCTGCGGCTTTTACAGAAGCAGCACACTTCCCTGTGGGAAGGAGGAGAATTAAACGTCTCCTTCAGCGTCTTCAGGGACAGGGTGGGGCAGAGACAGGTCCTCGTGGGGACTTTGGGGACTCAAGGGCGGGAAGCATGTGGTCACGCTGCCTGGCCACCAGCCAGCGTGTGACCCTGGATTCTGCGTCTTGTGCTGTTTGTAAACCTTCACCGCATCTGCTCTGACCCCCTTCGTGGGAGGTTTAAGTATCAGCCTCCAGCCCGGCCGACGGGAGAAGACCCCTGCACACGCCACACCTTCCTCTGTCCCAGCTGCATCTGAACGTGTCCTGTGGCCCGTTAGGTCGGACACTCCCTCTTCCTCGGGCTGCCTGACTCAGAATGAGCCTTGTATGGACAGGACGAGAGTAAATTCCTATCTGGACCCTGGGGACAGAGTCTCCCACACAAATGTCCCGTCAGTACGTCTGCCCACAGAACGGCTGCGTCAACCTACGTGGCTTCTCCGCTGTCCCCAGGCTCCCACACCTCCATCCACGCCTCCTCCAGGCTGTCCTGCGTTAGCTTTTGGCCATTTTGTTTCTGATGCTTTTTTTAATGCATTAAATTCTAACCCGTATCTCTTCCCACTTTCCCTTTCCAGAGGTGCTGAAGTTGTCATTTCAGGGAAAACAACACAAAAAGTTTTGTTGCCAATGAGGAAATCTGAAATTTCAAGCAAAAATTAGAGTTGGGAGCCCTTGTGTGAGCCACAGCCGCTGGAGGGTGTCCTCAGGGAAGAGCTCTCAGACGGAGCTGCGGGCGACAGCAGCGAGTGTGACTCTCATATAAGGAAACATGCCAGCGTTTGGAAGACTGCAGAACTCAGAGAGCCAGTATTTTCCACATGACCAAGCAGGGTACACAACTGTGCGCCCAGAGTGCAGGGCAGACCAGTGCCTGTCACACACGCTGGGCCGGAGTTACTGAAGCGGTTTCAGATTCCACTGCAGTTGCCTTCAGAGAACTCCTGCCTGTGGAGTGTGGGATGGTTTCCAGGAAGCCTGTCCATCTCTGAAAAGGCACCAGAGGCCTCCTGCTCTCGAGCCACAGGCCTGGGGCCGGTCCTCCTTTTCTCTCAGACGAATGGCGCACTGCTGCAGACGGTCTGCTGTCTTTCCTAAAACCGGACACTAAATGGATTTGCAAAAGTGCAAAAGAATGCTGCTCTTCTCACTCATTTTTTTGGAGGCAATATGTTATTTTTAAATGAATTAATAAATACACATTTAAGGTTTTTTACCCTTTTTAATTTTCAATGCAGTAACCTAGAGTCCTCAATAGTTTCTAGGTATAAAAGGGGTCTAAGACCAGTAAGAACGAGAACTGTTCCCAAGAGGATGAAAAGCACATTTTCTACGACTCTGTGTACTTGCTAGGGGCCACCAAAGCCTGGGAGTCTACTGTAGTGATCTGCTGCTCCTCCGTGAAAGAGAAATCCTTCATATCCAACATAACAAGGCGATTTTCCTGACGTCTGTCCACACAAGCTCAGAAACATTCAGTTTGACAATCAGCTCATTATAATGTGCTGTGAACGTTTCTACGAGGGCCAGGGACTGAACCTCGCTACATACCATCCGGGATTAAAACGATTTTAATCCAGCTTTAAGACTTGGAAAGGTCCAACTGTTAGAAGGAAATATGCTGAAACCCAGAATATCAGAAAAGAGCAAAGGAAGAGGAGGATTTCTAAGGGGGGGAAGAAAAAAGAGCATGACTCTTTGGGAAAACCTTTTCAGAAAGAAAGAAAGTTCTGTAGCCTTAAATTGGCGACTCATGCTGAGTCATACGATCCCTTCAGCCACTGCGGTACTGTCTTCTCAGAAGTGCATTGCTCCGAGACCAACGCCAAAGGGATTAGACAATTTCCTCCTTTCGAGCTGACTGCATCCCCCTCGCCCGGCACGGTGACCTGTCACTGCCCTGCTGCCTGGGACAGGAAGGCTGGGGTGACACCAGATGTGTATCAGTGGCTCAGACTATTTCGATATCTCTTCACACGTGACAGGCTTTTATCTTGGTCTGGATCCGAAGTTAAGGGCTGTGGCTTGAACATTTGATTCAATAGACAGGCTGGTGGCTTAATTTAATCGAATTATCTGCTTTTCCTGAATTTTAACAGCTACATGGATCAAGAAAAGGGAGAGTATATCTCACGCCATTTTACACAGACTTATGAGTTAGCTGCTAACGCAAAGGACTGACAGGCTGGAGAGGCCGAATCAAACCACAAGACAGATCTTGGAGTGCTTTACTCTTGGTGCCGGACCTGCCTCAAAGAAAATGGGTTTAGGAGACGACGAAACTGTAGAACAGCCGGCGAGAAACCTGCAGCCCGTGGAACCTTCCGGAAGAGGCTTCCCCCGGCTGCTCAGCTTTACTAACATTCAGTGGCTCTAGTGCAGACAAGTGTCCAGGCGCGAAGCCGTGACCAGTGGGCCTCGCTCCCTCCTGCCCTCAAGTCACTGCCTGCCGGACCCCCTGCCCTCCAGCTCTGACCTCCGGGCAGAGGTGGGCGCTGACCTGGGTGCCCGCGGGGACCTAGTCGTCGGCACCAGCACACGTTTCCCCCGCAACTCCCTGCGTGTCCTGTGGGCACTGACCTGGCTCCCCAGGAGAGAGGCTTTCTGGGAAAACCACAAAGACGCGAAGACCAGTCTGGTTTGGAGAGGCTGCTGCTTCTCCTTCTTTTTAGTTCAGACAACTTGCCGAACAGAGAAGGTTGAAGTCAACTTCAGTTTTTACCCAACCTCTAATAAAGCCGGCTTTCGCCATCCACCTCCTCATTCAGAACTATAACCGCCCCGCAGACCCGCGCTGCTTCTGCAGAAGGTGGGTTCAGTTGGGCCGGGAACAGTGGGGGAGGCACGAGCCATGGCCTTGGGTGCCACCTGAGACCGTGAGGGAGCAGGTTTTCTAACCACACAGGACCTCGACGTGAGGGGACGTTTGCCAACTGTTGGTTGGCTCACCTCCGTGGATGGGGTCTCACGGTCAGTCTGCAGAGCCAGCTCCAGCCCTTCTTAACGCTTCACAAGGAGCTCCCAGAACATCTGGGAGACGGGAGCCACGGAAGAAGCCACGAGTCAGCTTCTGCTACACTAACAGGGAGGCAGCCGGCTCGGCCATGGGTCACGTTGGCATCAAACAGGAGGAAGTTATGGGCATCAGGCCCTGCGGGGCCCCCCGAACGCAGCACCTGCAAGCAGCCCGGGTCCCCTCTCCCCACACGGAACTGCGGCTTCCCCAGAGCATGGCGTTCAGCGTCCCTCTTTCCACCAAGGGACGCAGTTCATGGTCCGACAACATCATGGTCCGCAAGCCTGCTCTTCCCCAAAGCCGGCAGGACAGTGGGGTGAGGAATTCACTGGGCACTAAGCCAGGCTGACACTGAAGACCGGTGAAGATGTCCAGTCACCTGTGTGTCACCAGCCGAAGCTTCAATACCACGTATAAAACACAGACCTGCCTCACACATGTGCTTCGTTTCGCTTTAGCAAATTTTTTTTTTCTTTTTTGTGAGTCAGGAAATAGTGGTGCCTGCTTATTTATTTTTCTTCCTAAATTGTGGCAGGTGCCTGAAAGAACTTGAAATTTTAAACAAGAAGCTCAAAGGATGGAAAAAAATGAACATAACCAAATTCTGGGTGTTGAAACCTGAAAAAAAATCAGATTTATAAAATCCAACTAATTAGTACTTTAAAAAAGGACACTTTATCTCAGACGAAAACAGCGTCCCTGCCGTGCTGTGTTCCTCCACGGGATCACACACACATTGCTGCTGCAGAAATTCCCACAGCACAGTTCAGGCAGGAGCCTTCCTGAAACCCAGTCCCCCAGAAGCTCTACCAGTTCAAGGGAGCAGCGAAGTGGGCGACTCCCGGCCTGGTACCAAGGGGCGCAAGGCACAAGAAGGACCCACCGCACCACAGCTGCAGGGGTGGGTGGGCGCCCGGGGCAGGGTGCCCCAAGCCTCGTTCCCCCCAAGGCTCTGCTCCCCCTTGTGCCGCCACCGCAGGCCCTGCAAGAGGCTCAGCCGCCACTGTCCCGGCACAGCCCTCCTCCAGCACAGGCTACGGCAGCCCACGGAGAGCTACTGGGGTTGTGATGCTGACACTATTTGCTACATAATTTAGCTTCCTTTCATCTACATAATGTCTTAGATTGAAAGCTGTATCAAGGAAGAGCTGTGAGCATAAGGAATCTAAGGTGTGTCCGCACGAATTTAAATCACATTAGAAGAACAACAAATCAGCACAGAAATCACTTTTTTCCTTTTAGGGAGTACGTGTGACTCGCATTTGAAGATGAGGACACCGGGGCCACAAAGTAGGAGGAGGCCAGGCAGAGTCAGGACCAGACCCTGCTGTCGCCACGGTAACCTCGTGGGAGTCGTCTGCTACCTAAGAGGCCTGGGTTAGAGCCCCAAGGCCTTTCCAGCTCTAGAACTTTAACTACAGGTCCAAATGAAAAACAGAAGCAAAGAAGTCAGTCATGTTTTCTCATTAGTAACGGACTAATCATTTATATTTGGCATAAACCACACACTTGCATCACAGATCACCGTTACGACACGAAGAGAGATGGCAAACCCGACCAGACCATCTGTACAGCTGCAGGCTTCCCTGTGGACCTTGTGGAGAGTGCCGAGGAACAGAGCACGTGGAATGCGGCCCTGGTGCCCGGCTCCTGGATGGGTCACAGCTTTTCCCTGGTTCTTGCATGTGTCTCCTTTAATGATGAGGTCTGGCTAATTCCTAGGAGCAAAATGCTCACCACAAACCAGTCATTTCCAGTCACCCGTAGAAAACTCTAACTCCTGACAAAATGGCCTTTCTGACAAATTTAAACAAGGAATCAAAACCTAAAAGCTGTACCATGGACACATCAATGCATTTTACAAGGATCCTTGTATGTCAGAGGCCTGGGCCCACCACTGTGAGAAAGTAACTTTCTGTGAAATCGTGTTTTTAACTCAAGGACAGCTGTATGAAGACACGAGTGTGCACTGGGCTGTGTGAAAATGAAGCAGGAGCTGTAACCACGCGCTCTGGACAGACAGCGAGGCCTCTGCTGTGCGGCCGACCAGAGGCCTCCTGCAGCGTGGCTGAGTTCTCCACTCCCTATTCTCTCCCACGAGCGTCTCTGCATTTACATTCACTGTTAGGACGATACTTGTATTCGGGGTGAAGCTGAAGTGATGCTTCTGGGCGACGCGTCGCAGGTGGTTTTCCGTGAGTGTCTTCAGTTCTGCCTTGTCTTCCTGGCTCCCTTCTCTACCCGCTGCCTGTGAAACGCACAAGGGGAACGGAGTGTAAAACACACACCACGTCCCATGTACGTCTTGGACTGGGTGCCAGTAACGTGGGAAACACCGTGTATTTTATGATGTGTCTTGACTGTACGTAGGCCAGAGGCACTATGTCCAACGTCCAAGTTTCAAAACAATTCTCTCCGATGGTGACACAGTCCTGTCCCACCCAGCAGGCAGGCGTTGGCTGGACTGCCTGGAACACAAGTGGCTGCGTGAGTCTCCGTGGCAACCGCATCTTCTGAGCCAGCCCGCTCTTCCTGCCAGGACAGGACAGCTTCCTAAGCTGGAGGGCCTGGGGTGAGCAGGAAAGGAGGGGTGTGTCAGCTGCAGTTCCCTCCACAGGAAGCATCACACCTGAGGCCGTGTGTGTCTGCATGGGTGCTGTGCTGCCTGGATGTGGAGGAGGGTCTAGGAGAAGCTGAGGGACCCCCTGCCCCTGCGGTGCCCCCTCACTGAGTGTGGCCTTGGAGGCCCACAACGGGTCTCCTGATCTGACGCCACCAACCATGTGCTTCTTCCATGTGACCCCTGCTGTCCTCAGGGCTCAACATCATCCTTTCTTTGTGGGTCGCTCCTGCCTCGGAGATGCTGGAAGGTGGCAGCCCCTCTCCTCTGAGACGCTCCTCCCCGCGACCCAGGGCACCTGCACCCAACCCCTCCTGCACCCTCAGGCAGCTCTCCCTCAACCTCCCCTTTCTCTGTGGTCTGTGGGTGCTGGTGCCCCAGGGGCTATTCCTAGTTCTCTACAGATGTGCTCGCCGTGTGCGCCTGCATCCGTGTGCGCGTGCGGCGTCGGCGTCTCAAGGGCAACACACCCACAGGTTACTGCTGTTCTCCCCATGCTTCCAAGTCAACGCTACTGAGATCTGAACCCAACACAAGGCAGAAACCTGGAGGTTACTCCAAGGCCCCTCACCCTGTTTCCAAAGGTCACGCAGAGCTTCAGATGTTCTCAACTACGTCATCCCTTCTGTGCCTCCAGAAGAAACTAGAGGTCTCTGCTCTAAGGAAACTGACCAACCCGAGGCAACAGAGCGAAGGATTCCAGTGTCAGGGCTTCCACAAGGGTCCCATGACTGAGAAGATGGCGGTAGAAGCCCCGCCAGGCACAGACTTCCAATCCCCTTTCTAATGCCTGACTCTTCAACAAGAGCGGACTCAAGAATCACCTGGCATCTGAGGAAAAAAAAACTAAAGTAAAAACAGAGACCGAAACAAACATACAGAAAAAGAAACTTGGAAGGACAGTCTATGAAGGAAGAGAAACAAAATAAAACGAACTTACGGGTGTAATTAATCTCAGATGTGAGAGAAAACGTGCAGTCTTGACACAAAGAAGAAAATGTGATAAAAATTAAGTATGTTGAGCTCTCAGAATTTAAAAACAGCACAATTAAAAAATTAACAGAAAGGATGGAAAATAAAGTTTAGGAAATTTCCCACAAAGTAGAGTAAAAAGACAAAAAGATATTAGGAGGAAAATGTAAGATAATTATAGGACTCAGAATACAGTGTCTAACCTCTGAGATAAATAATTGAGAGCAGAGAAAATGAAAGGAGGAAATCATCACAGAATCACTTGAGAAAAGTTTCCGAACCTGGAAGATGTGAATTGGCTGCATGTCACCGTCCATTCGGCAGGTGGGCCACGCTGGAGATGGACTGGCTTCCCCCACCGCCCTGAGCAGGGGCTCCTTGGAAGCTCTTGCTGGTGGTCAGGTGTGTGCCAAGAAGCTGGACTGGGTGCTGGACCTCCCTGACTTGGGGCCCATCAGGATGGCCAGGCCTAAGGCCTTTCCTTAGAAGCTCACCCACACCGACCTCCTTAGAGAGTGAAGGACACACCTTCCTCACCACAGGCCAGAGACAGACCCAGTGTGTAGAGGTTGTAAATTAAACAAAGAGGCCATCAGACTGACTTGGCTCAAGGCCTTAGCAGCCTAAGTAAGCAAACCCTCAAATGCCTTGAAATCAAGGAACCCAAACCTAAGGACAACCCACCACAAGCAGCCAGAGAGGCTACGAGCTTCAGCCGGCCAGCAGCCTCGGGCCTTGCTTCGCCTCCTCCCGGCTCTTACTGGTGACGCCTCCAAACAGATTCTGCTTTGGTGCGGCCCAATTTGAATTGACTTTTTTCCTCAAATAAACTCTTAAAAATTTAATATGCTTTAGTTTGTCTTTTAACAAAGTGAACGAGAGTTAAGTCAGCAAAGAAAAGACATGGAAAGTTGAAGCAAATGCGGCAAAATCTTGATAATGAAGAATCTGGAACGTCCATTCTGAAGCTGAAGCTTCCATTACTGCAGGACAATGGAAAGAACGGCATGCGCTAATCAGAGCATAAAGGTGGATTAGAAGAGGGAGGTGCAGAGGTGAGGGCAGGCTGCGGGCACGGAGGGAAAGGAGGAGGATGCAACCGAGTCACTCACGAAGGAGGCAAACGCCTTCAGACCCAGCTTCCTTCCTCTGCAAACCTCGGAGATGGAAACAAAACCTCAACGACGCGTGAGTGGTACTTTAGAAGCTTGACAGCGGCCTCCACAACAAAGCTAAAGGTCAGAGATGAACGGATGCTGTCACACTGCTGTCTGCTGAGGCCAGTTTTAGCTGCCAGACACGTCTCCCTATTTCTTTGTATGCCTTGTGATTTTCTGCTGAAAACTGGACATTTAAAGCGTATACTGTGGTAATCCTGGAGATCTGATCCTCCTCGTCTCCTGGCGTTTGCTGTTTGTTGTTGCCGCCTCTGTGCTGGGGACCAGCCTGAGGGGGACACGTGAGGCCTGCTCATGTCTTTTCTGAGCCTGCACCCTTCCCTGGCCATGTGTGGTGGCTTTCTAAATTCCCCTGTATATATGCTTGCTTTCGAATGTCCTAACCCTTTAATGTCTGGCTTCCAGAAGGGCACAAAGGGAAAAAAGAGGAAACAAAAGCTCCACAGGGGTTGCTCCTCTAAATACTGTGGGGTTGAGGCAGTGGCGGCCAGCGCCTGTGCCTCAGCAATCAAGAAGCCTGATGTGTGGCCCAGGACCTCACTGCCCATCCTGGCTCCAGCAAGCTGCACTAGGAACGAGGACACGGCTGTCTGCCGAGGGCTGGAGGATGGGCAGCCAAAGGGGATGGATGGAAATGAATCACAACTAACCAGCCACGCCTTCCCCTGGAAGCTGCAGGCCTTCAGACTCCAGAGTTCCACAACAGCTCCTTCACACAGTTTCTGCCAGTACAACTGCTGTCCAGGCAGATGGGTCCTGGAGCCTCCTACTGCAGCATCGTCCCTGACATCACTCTCCTGCCATGAATTTTTGAATGTAGTATTTTTATTATTATTTCTAAAAGTAATTTTGATTTTGATTTCCTCAGTAAAAGTTCAGAATGGTAGATTAATTTCCAAGTGGGAAGATTTCTGCTTTTTGTCCTTCTGTTGTTGATTTCTTAAATTATTTTCTTGTGGACAGAAAATATGTCTTATGTGATTTCTGCTTTTCACTAAATTGGTTGAGATTTACTTTGGAACCTGTAATACCCAGTTAGACTTTTTAACTGTCCATTTATTTTTGAAAATAATATAAATAAAGAGGGCATATATTGTTCTGTATATTTCTATTAAACTTGTTAATGAAGTTATTCAAATGTATATCATACTTTTGTCTACCTGATCTGTATCTCTGAGACAGAGATGTATTAAATATACTCTTATTGGGTCTGTTTCTCCTTGTATGTTGCTTATAATTTTGATTTATGTCAGGTGCATAAAGGGTATGACAGATTTTCCTCTATCATCTTTCTTCCCCCCTTTCTTTCTTTCCTCTAGAGCGTACCCCTACATTTTACAAACATCCGCAAACTTACATTTTTCTAAAAACTGCTAGATTTATTCAAAACCTATTCTCTCTCTAAGCAAGATAAAAAATTTAGTCTGCCTTTACTTTTCACCTTTTTTGTAAAAAAATAAATAAATTTATTTACTTGTTTGTTTATTTATTTTTGGCTGTGTTGGGTCTTCGTTGCTGGGCGTGGGCTTTCTCTAGCTGTGGCGAGCAGAGGCTACTCTTCATTGTGGAGCAGGGGCTACTCTTTGTTGCGGAGCGTGGGCTTCTCATTGTAGTGGCTTCTCTTGTTGCGGAGCACGGGCTCTAGGTGCACGGGCTTCAGTAGTTGTGACACACAGGCTCAGTAGTTGTGGCTCCCGGGCTCTAGCGTGTAGGCTCAGTAGTTGTGGCGCACGGGCTCAGCTGTTCCGCGGCATGTGGGAATCTTCCCAGACCAGGGCTTGAACCCATGTCCCCTGCGTTGGCAGGCTGATTCTTAACCACTGCACCACCAGGGAAGTCACTGCTTTTCATCTTATGCCCCAGAAACACTCATAACTTTCCTTATAATACTCTGATATTTTAGTCTCCAATTGTTTTTGCTTACTCATTTTTTACAGTTAATAATTATACAGCAATAACTATACATTTTGCTGATTTCTTTGTTCAACACTTTCCTACATCCCACGCATTCCTGTTAGCTGAAGTGCTCATTTTGCTAGAGCATACCCACTTTCTTCTGGAAAAGATCTGTTGGTCAAAATTTTACAATTCCTAAAAGTGTATTAATGTTTTGCTCTGATGTTACAATGCTAATTTGGCTGACTATAAGAGTCTGGGCTCAAAATTATTTTTCTCCAAAGGAAAGCAAAGAAATGATGTGATTGCTGGAGAGAAAGCCGATTACAAAGGGTTTTTGCAAAATGGGAGGAATAACCAGGGGATGTAGCTGATGCTTCAGGAGCCGGGCGGTGGGGGGAGGCTGTGGTGGAGCAATGCCACTGACCAGGTGATGGGGACTTGAGAGCACAGCTGAAGAGACTCATGGGTAGTTCATCCACAGGAGGAGACGAAAAAGTAGATATTCCCTCTGTTATTCTGGATTTGTCTATTTCTCCTGGCATTTGCTTATACAATTTAGATTTGATAATGCGTTGATGCTTGAAAGAGGGCAAATGTGGCTGTAGGAATGTACAGAAAGCAGCGTTGTCAGCTGTGACTGAGGTTGGAGAGTGCTGGAAAACTAAGCGGGGAGGAGAGGTGAAACGTGTGGCCGGTGGGACAGAGTGGAGGCTGGCTTCCCTGAGGCCGGTGAGCTGAGTGTTAAGGTGGGGCTGGTAAGGGTGACTGGGGGTTGTTCTCTAGCCACAACACAAATGCAAAGGATTGGATTTAACCGAAGTTTGCAGCTTTACCACAAAACATAGTAAAATGAGAGAGGCAAAGCGGTCAAGAATAGATACAAGAAAGTCACTTTCATTACTGATCATGGAAGGTAAACAGGGAGGGGATACAGCAGCGAAGGAATGTGAGGACCAATGAAGGGGGCTGGACAAGTGGACTGGGGTCCTGATCTGACCAAAGGGTCACCCAGATCTAGAGGCAGGAAGCTGTGTGGCTGGACAGTAGGTGTTTAAAACTGAAGTTATTTTTTTAGTGACCACAGAGGGGACCCAGAGCAGACTTCTCTCCTTCCCTTGAACTCTACGAGGCACTGGAACTTTGTACCACCAGAGGCCTCTTGTGCCTGTCTGCCTCCCCAGAGAGTCCAGATAAATTGGGGAGACTGGTTCAAGATGGCAGAATAGAAGGACGTGCCCTCACTCCCTCTCGCGAGAGCACCGAATCACAACTAACTGCTGAACAATCATCGACAGGAAGACACTGGAATTCACCAAAAAAGATACCCCACATCCAAAGACAAAGGAGAAGCCGCAATGAGACAATAGGAGGGGCGCAATCACAATAAAATCAAATCCCATAACTGCTGGGTGGGTGACAGACACTGGAGAACAATTATACCACAGAAGTCCACCCACTGGAGTGAAGGTTCTGAGCCCCACATCAGGCTCCCCAACCTGGGGGTCCGGCAACGGGAGGAGGAATTCCTAGAAAATCAGACTTTGAAGGCTAGTGGGATTTGACTGCAGGACTTCGACAGGAATGGGGGAAACAGAGACCCCACTCATGGAGGGCACACACAAAGTAGTGTGCACATCAGGACCCAGGGGAAGGAGCAGTGATCCTATAGGAAACTGAACCAGACCTACCTGCTGGTGTTGGAGGGTCTCCTGCAGAGGCGGGGGGTGGCTGTGGCTCACCACGGGAACAAGGACACTGGCAGCAGAAGTTCTGGGAAGTACTCCTTGGCGTGAGCCCTCCCAGAGTCACCATTAGCCCCACCAAAGAGCCAGGTAGGCTCCAGTGTTGGGTCAGCTCAGGCCAAACAACCAACAGGGAGGGAACCCAGCCCCACACATCAGCAGACAAGCAGATTAAAGTTTTACTGAGCTCTGCCCACCAGAGCTACACCAAGCTCTACCCACGACCAGTCCCTCCCATCAGGAAACATGGAAAAAAAGATCTATTTCCAAAGCTGGGAAATAAGGTTGTAGGTCCTACAAGACTGAATGAAAAGTGACTAGACATGCAGATGTCCTTAAGAAGGACCAGCAGGAAGTGGTGAGGATATTTCAAACGTAAGAGATATACATGTATTAAAATAGCGGGAGACTATATCCCTTTTTGGTAAATACCAGATGGGATTCAAACACAAGACAAAGTCAGGAGCTATGCACACAGAGCTGTCGGTCAGGGTGAAGCATCAGGTGCAAAGTTACAAACTGAACTGTGATTCGTTTAGGGTTTATTTTGTTTTTAATGACGTCAACTGAAGGACACGTCTCATGAGCGCTGGTGAGCATGTCTGAGAGTGCTGGGGTTCTCCCGAGTCGTGGTTGTGGCCCAGAAGGGGACTTGGGAGTCACAGCAGCTCCAGGCCAAAGGGAGACAGCTGCTAATGAAGGGCCTGTCTTCTAACCCCTAATCTAGATTTTCTTCTATTATCAAAACCTCAGGGGTTGAGTTCAGAACAATCTGGGGCTTACTATTTCAATTTTTGGATTATCTGAAAATTCCTCCATGAAAAGAATTTCTCTGAACTTGGATTCATTTAAGATATTTTTTAACAACAAGAGCCCTGCGGGGCTCACAGACAAAGAGCAACAAATGTACCACTCATTAGTGGCATCATAAATTAGGCTTCCTGTCTGATGCCTGATGTCTGCTGAGAACCCGGGTGTGTCTTCACATGCACAGGCTCTGGGCTTGAGCCTAACAAGTGCAAAATGAAAAGGATGACACAACAGAAGCAGAGCCACGAGTCTCATGCTGCGTCAAGACTACGCAGTTACCTCTCCCACCAGGAAGGTGAGAAGGAAGCTGGTGCCTCTTTCGCTATACAAACACTTCTGAGGACCAACAGAAGGTATGGTTGGAAACTTTACTTTAGGTTAGAATTTATAGTTAGAAAACAATTCCTGGAAAGTGACACAGCTAGTAGACATCATGTCTTCAAAGACAAGGTCATGTGGGAAACACCCTCACCATCTGGTGTTAAAGCTAGAACGAGTGGACAGGAGGAGCTTCCCACTCAGCAAGAGACCAACCACGCCCACAGCACAGACCAAGACACCGGAATGGAAGTGCTCACAATGACCGTCTGGGGCCATGGAACCAGGTACAATGTCTAAAAATAAGCCAACAAAGGTGCTTCTTATATGATACGAGGGAGAAGACTGACAAGGATGTTTGTCCTCTTCACGTGATGCTGGGTCTAGAAGCCACAGGTCAGCCCCTCCTCAGAGAAGACAGGCACTGTCTGATTACTTCACTCTGAAGGAGGGTGCTGGGTTTCATGGCCAGACTCTGCATCTTTTTCTGTGCACACTTTTTCTGAAGGAAGCAAACTCATCTTGAAACCAAGTTAACTTAGCTCCTTGTTGGGAGGTTTTAACATCTGAATTCTTTTAAAGTTTGGCACTTGACATGAAAGATGTATGTTATAAAGACAGATATTGTACTTCAACCTTTGATAAAACTGATTTGTTCTGAAGATATAAGTGGTGGACTTACCCAGAAGATGATTAATATCTTCTCCATTGGTCAGGGTCATACTGTCCACTTCCTGCACCAAATAAATATGAAAACAAAAATTCAGAATCAAATTTCTCTAAAATTCAAACAGAAAAAATGGCACCCATAATTATTCCATTAAAGTAGGAAGCAATTAATTAAGAGGCAGCCCTGTGAGTGCAAGGAAGCAGCGTCAAACCTGCTCCCCTCAACTCCAGTTGCAACCGTCTGCACTGCGCCTGCGCAGCCGCTGCTGTCAGTGAAGTCTGGAAATGGCCCTTCACGTGGAGACGGCTCACGGCACACTCCGCTGATGCGGAAAAGCGCGAGTGTGGTTCCCTCCGCAGCAGAGCCCAGGGCTTCCTTGCCCCTGCCCATGGGGCTGCTGCCCACCTTCCGCCGTGCTCACGGATGATGGGCAGTCTCGTCACCCACACCCCCAGGAGGGTAGCAGGAGGTCACAGCAGTGGCCAGAATGAGGTTTCCAGGCCCCACCCTTGTTATCACAGATGATCGGAGGCAGCTTTACAACAGCCCAGGCCTCCTACAGAATTACCACAGAGAAGTGAAAATCTGAAGAAATCACAGGCAAATTTGTGGCTACTGACTGTGGAATTTAACACATCATTTCTCACCAACAGCATGCAAGAGGTTAAACCATTCTCACTTTAGCTGCCGGCTAGCATTTTAAAAGTTCCGAAAGCTTTGATGTTCACCCCCTTAGTGAGGGGAGGTTCACACCTCTGCTGGTCCAGGGTCCCCACCCCTAGTTCACTGGATCTCAGCCCAGAAAGGTCTCACAGGCTTGTGATTCTCACCTCTCTCGGCCGGCCAGGCCCAAATGGAACGGCTCGCCTCTCATCAGGCCAGGGGGCGGCCGTGGGAAATCTCCCAACTTCTGGGCAGTAACTGAATACTCTCATTTTGAGGCATTCTTAGTTTTTCACCAATAGGAAGAATTTTGCCTGTTAACTCTGCCCTGGAAATAGTGACAACCTTCTGCTTGGACTACCTTAGTATCTCCAAAAAATACTAAAACAGGAGTTCAAAAGTAGACAAAAGTAGCAAAAAATGTGCTGGCCAAGTGAAGATGACATAATTCAATCATAGCATAAAACTGAAAAAGTGGATTACCTAACCTGAAAAAACATATTCCTGTCCCAATAAAAGACTTTATGTATACAAATGTGTGTGTGTGTGTGTGTACGAAACACATACTATATGAAAACATCTGCAACTAGGAAACATGCGTGCACTACAGTAACATTTTCTGAGCACTCTCCACGTCAGGCAACATGCGAGTGCTCACACTCCGGCTGTTCACGTGTGTCCTGTCGGAACTTCCACCACCTGCTCCTCGATTCCGAAGTCTGACGCCAACTCAGCGCTCACCACCTCAACTTGCCTCTGATCTGAGGCCTCCCAGAGGAAGTTCTTCAGCCCCAGCCCTCTGGCACTAGCACCCCTTGACTTTGGGGTGGCTACTGTGGCCCCGACAGAGCAGGGGTTTCCTTCAAAGACCCCTTATCAGACGTATGTGCTGGGTCTACAGGGAAAACACCCCGGAGGCACCGGCACCAGCTCGGGAACCACCGACACCTGAAAGAGGAGTCGCAGCTGCACCTCTGGCCTCGTTCCCTGAGTCAATGGTTCCTTAAGTCCAGGTATCGACCTGGGTCCTGTGACCTGCACTTGAGGTTTGGTAGTGAGACCTGTGGGGCCCAGAGCTCAGGTCTCTGGCAGAGGAGGAAGAAAGGAAGAGACAGCACGTTTCCCCGGGGGCCTCTGCTCTGCCAACGTGCCCGAAGCCCGAGACCAGGTGGGAAGACTCAGCAGACACGCACAGGCCTTGCTGGCATGCGTCCTCGACCCCTCTCATCAGCCCAAGGTGGTGGCATCACCTGGCCTTGTGCTCCTGCAGGTGACAACCTTTCACCCTCCTTCCCCCAGACCCAACCACTTCCTTGAATCATTCCTCCCAGCACCTTAAAGCCCGCCAGACCAACGAGGAGCCCCTCGTTCTCCAGTCACCAGCTGCCTGCCAGCACTCTGGTCCAGTCCCACTGGGACACTGCCGCCCCCAGCCTCCCAGAGGCCCTCAGCGTCCGGGTGTCCCCGTCCTTCTGCACTGACCTGCTTACTCTCAGGCTTGCGTCCGTCCACTGCTCTCTTCACCAACACCACTCAGCCTGACCTCAACCTCCACAGGGCCCAGTCCACACATGTAGGATACGTGAATGCGGGCAGCACCTGGGCCTCCGCACGACCAGCAGGGCTCCTGCCACTCCCCAGGGGGCCAGCTGTCAAGTCACATGGGGTCTCAAGAGGAAGATTCCTCCCCAGCAGGGAACCAGGGCTGATGGTGAGCGTCTACGCTTCCGCCCTAAGGAAAGTCACTCTGTTTTTCTAATTTGCACGAGGAGAAATTGCCAGACACTACTCCTGTCTGCCAACAGAATTTGAAGAAACTTCTTTGTTTACTGCAGATCCAAGGAAAACTGTTTCTCCTTCTTCAGTGTTAACATGCTCCTGAAATTTTTGCCATCACAAGGAAGTAAGGACGAAGCCAACATTCACGACCTTTTCTCCTTGGCCCTTGGCCGGCAACCAGAGGAAACTTTGACCAGGTTGAGGGCAATGTCCTGGAGAGGACTTGGTGTTTAAGCAATGGCTTCTGGTCCTGTGGTCAAGTGATGGCTGAACTCATACAGGCCAAGCCTGCACAGTCAAGCTTTGCTTTGTTTCCTTCCTTTATTTTATTTTTAAAAAACAGCTTTAACTGAGGTATAGTTGACTTTGTTTGCTTTTTAATAGAAAAACAACTCTAATAAACTAATAACTCTAATAAAACAGGTCAACGTGAAAATATTAAGGGAAACACTAGAGCTAACAGCAGGAGAGGAACAAGGTCTCAGAAAGGACAGCGTAGGGGCCACCAGAGGCCAGGTCCACGGGTGCCTTCCCTCCAGCCCTCAGCACAGCCTGCAGGAAGAGCCCAGCCCCAGGTCAGACGTCAGGGAACAGCCCCAGGGGATCTGTGATTTGCTCAGGCCAGGCCTCTGGCAGGTGGTGGACCCAGGTTTCGAGACAGCTTCTGCCTGTCTGGACCCAAGTGAAGTAAGAAAAGAAAGTCTGTAGCGTGTACTATTCTACAGGCTTCAAATTCAAGGGCGCACCAGGCCCAACGCCACCCGGCGTGGGGCAACATGAGGCCTGCACCCGATGGTGCGTCCCAAGGACACAGGTCTGCCTCTTAACGCACTCTGCAGGGCCACTGTCCCAGCGTGAAAAAGCAGCAGCAAAGGACCTCGGGGCTCAGAGCCAGAAGGACACTGGGGTACCTGGGCCGGACACCCAATGATGAGGCCCAGGGGTGGTGCAGGAGCTGTTCGAGGTGACACGCCCTCTAGAGGATGGCCTGGTGCTGGCCAAGTGCTCCCCCGCAGGCGCCCGAGGTCACAGCCTCTCCCACCCGGTGCCCGTCTCAACCTGCAGCCTCCCACCCTGGCTCTCCTGACCCGAGGCCCAGCAGGAGGGAGGGGGCACAGGCCTGAGCCAAAGGGGCGAGGGAAGGTGGCCGTTCACAGAACACCAGGCCCCGATGGGGAGCGCAGGGTGGTGGGGGGAAGGGAGACGGCTGGAGAGACACTGGCAGGGGCCTGTCTCCTGGCTTTGGGAGCGGACTCTAGAGGGAGGGCTGACCCTGGCCATGCCGGGCCAGGCAGCTAAAGATGGTCCCCAGCTCCCCCACCTTCTGTGCTCTGCTGGGGGCCTGACTCCAGGGGGACCAGCATCGCACTCGTATCAGGAGTGGGGGATCCGGGCCCCCACCCAGCTCCAAGCCCACCACACAAGGCCTCGAGGCCCCAGGGCCAGCACCGAAACCCAAACCCAGTCAGAACCGCACGACGTTTCCTCCCGGCTCCACACTGAAGGCCGCGGGCTCTGGGCATGTGGATGACAGTCTGCTGCCTGACGGCCGCCCCTCCTGGCATCGCCCTGCTCAGGACACCAAGGGCGTCTTGTGTGGCCCTCGCGAGGGGAGAGCACGGCCGGGTAAGGGCTGCCCCTGCTCCTCCGCGGCTGTGGCCCCCTGGGCACGGCTTTGCCCCTCTCCTCGGACCCCTCGTGTAACCCAGTGGGGGCGGGGGGAGGGGAGCCCCGCCTTTTTCCCTCCAGGCCTCCGCATATCTGTCCAGGGTCCTCCTTATCTCAGAAACACCTTCCCGCTGGTTCCCCTGAGGAAGGCCCATTGTTCTCAAGAGTCAGAAGCTGAAATTCTGCCTGTTTCCAAGCAGTCCCACTGCCCAGCTAGAGGGGGATGGGGCTGACGGATGAGTGCCATCGGCAGCATGTCCCTGTGCACAACGCAGGTGTGACGGATGGACAGCCCCCCAGCCCAGTGTCTGAGGGGCTGCGTCCTCGGCCATGAGTCCACAGCACTGCTATCACCTTCGGATTCCAGAGCGTACACAGACCTGCCTATGGTTTTCCGGGTGCCCTGTCTGCAACTGAGTCAACCTCAGCACCTTCTCGCTGTGAAGTCATGGAAAGGAGGTATTTTCCCTGCTCAGTGACACGGCACTACGTGATCGTTCAGATGACTTAGCTGGCACTGGGCGGAAGTAACCCCGTCCCAACAATGGACCAGGGACTCTAAGAAGATGGAACTTTACTCACTTTGTTCAACCAGCCCACCTGGAAGCTTCAAGTGACAGTGGGTGGCGTCATTTGTGAGGGCAGAGACTGCAGGCGAAGTAAGCTCAAAGGAACAGCTGCAGCAACTGTGAGTCTAACTCTGGGAAGCTTTCCTCTCCCCCCAGGGATGGGCATTTCCGAAACAGTCATCATAAACTCTGGCCTCACGGAACCGTGCAACAGACTCCTAACATTAGGTAAGTGCAGATTCTACCAAGAACCAGCGGGAAGAACTCAGCCCCCCACAGGCCACCGCGGGACGAGCAGTCCACACACAGCCTGGCTCAGAGTCCACGTGGCCACAACGTACTAAATTCATCTTTATGCGTTCAAACCAGGTATCTGTATTACACACATAAGAAGCAAAGGATTCATCTTACTTCCCAGATCACACTGTTAAGGCTCTTACGTATAAAACCAAGTCATAGGGCTTCCCTGGTGGCGCAGTGGTTGAGAGTCCGCCTGCCGATGCAGGGGACACGGGTTCGTGCCCCGGTCCGGGAAGATCCCACATGCCACGGAGCGGCTGGGCCCGTGAGCCATGGCCGCTGAGCCTGCGCGTCCGGAGCCTGTGCTCCGCAACGGGAGAGGCCACAGCAGTGAGAGGCCCGCAAAAAAAACAAAAAAAAAAAAAGTCATAGAACGTAAGAAAATGTGTTTGTGTTCTTATTAGAAGGGTGTATGTATATGTAGCCTTTACAAGAGCCTTCCTTTGAGTAAATCACAAAAAACTGGGTCTTGAACAGATGAATAAATTGACAGAAAATGAATAAAGCGGTGAGCAGAGGCAGGCTAGCACCGAGCATGGCAATTACGTCTCCACTTCACTAGGCAAAGCAATCAGATCTATCAGTACATTTATCTGTTTATTTACTTGTAAACATACAACATATTTCCAAAACAGCTGCGAGGCAGTCTCCGGAACACTGCCGCCACCCCGCCGGCCTCTTACCTGGCCCCTGGTCCCTCCAGTGCTGTCCTTGGCCAGACCGGCTGTACCCAGAGCTCATCCTGTGGTCGCTGGATCCCTGTCGGCCCCTCCGCCCTGTGGGGACACGTGATCAGCACGTCAGCAGCTACGCAGAACTCCAAATGGCAGTCGTGTTTAAGAGTAGAGCAAGGTGACCCTGGGCTGGCAGCTCCCAAACTTCTGACGTCCTTACCGTCACAGGGAAAGCCCCTGAAAAATGCAGATGCTGGGGCCACGGCACCGCGGCCGGGTTGGCTCAGGGCTGCACTTAAACCTGTTCCCAGGAGAGTCTGTGAGGGGGATGAGCAGGCTATCTTGTCAGGTCCCTCAAAGCAGGGCAGTAAGTTCTCCTTTCTGCCTCCTCGGGCAGCTGCCCTGGGCAGCGGCCACAGGACCAGGCCCGCACTGCTGGCCACCAGCACGCGGGGCTCTGGGACATGGTGGGCCTGACCAGGCCACCCTCTCCTCCCAATTCCCCGCAAACTTCATCGGCACGCAATCGGCTCACTCTAAATTCTTCTTCTAAATTCCTAAACCCTGACGCTTTCTTCTGTCTGTCTCTACTAGAATTCAGTACTAGCAAGTCTAAGTACATATTTAAATGTGATTCTAAACACTACCTTGGTACCTCACACTATTCCATAAAGAAAGGAGGCCAAGCCTGCCCGGCACCAGCCACAGGGGCGAACCAGCGCTCTGAGGACACGGGCAGGCGGCTCCGCACTGGCTCAGCCCCAGGCCCCTGCCCTCCACGCACACTGTTGCCAGCTGAGGGCGGGGAGCGGCCTGAAAGGCACCGGCAAGTGTCAACGGCACCAGCTGGTCCCGGGAGGAGGAGACAGCGGCTGCGTGCAGGTGACCGAAGGACGCTGGGCTGGGGCCAAGGGGCTGGGCTCTGCCACTGAGAACCTGTGTGGTGTTGGCGAGCCACCGGGGCCCAGGGGAGTGAACCACAGAATATCAGGCTGTATTTGTGAAGAAAATGATGACATCGAGGACAGAAAAAAGGAGCAGTTTCCAAATCACGTAAATTGACTCATGATTATCTGTTGAAACCGTTTCTTCCATAATCTGGAGTAACTCGACAGGATCACCCAGGTCTGCCATCTTACGGACACTTCACCAGAAAGAGATCACAGAGTTTCCTGTGTGTATTAGGAGTGACCGTACTGCAGCATTAACCTCTGTGAAACCACAGGCTGTCTCAGGGCTTTCAAGAAAACTCGTCACATGTACAGCCCTCTTAAGCCTGAGTGTCAGACTCTGCAATGCAGAAAGAGGTTCAGGCATCCAAATCCCAGTGACTGCTGCAGCTGACAAAGCCTGCATCCTGCCATCTGCATGTCCGCAGCCAGCCTGTCACTGCTCTGCTAACAATCTCACTAGTGACAGGAATCCTGGTGCGGTGCTCACAGGGCAGACGGCCTGAGTGACATGCTGCCAACAGATGTGGGGAACAGGGGACACAGAGAGAACGCTGCCTCTTTCTTCTGCAAGGAATAAACTTTTGCTCTGGGGTCTCAAACGCCGCCTATCTCCAGGCAGCTGGAGAAAGGTAAAGGATGGAGAGGGGGCGAGGCCAGGAGGGACTCTGTCACCATTAGGAGTGGGGAGGGGCCGGAAGCCCCTTTACACAGCACTGACCGGCAGCAGCTGGACGCGACCTGAGGCCTCACCGACCTCATGGCACAAAGTTTCTCGGAGCGAAACGTGCAGGGCTGGTGTGAGCAGAAGTCAAGACGGTCTGGGGGAGTAGGAATTTGGGGTAATTCTCTATTCCATCAAGAAAAAATGGGGCTGCTACAGTTACAGGTATAGATCCTACCCAAACGAGGACATGAGAACGTGATTAAAATGAACTCAACACAATGAGCTACTGAACAAGATGTCCGACTTCACTGATAAACAAAGAAGCACCCAATCAAGGAGACAGGCTTTTTCATCTATCAAATTAGTCAGAAAAACAAACTTTTAAGTGGTGTCAAGAATGCATGAAACAGGAACTCTTAATCCCTCTGGTGAAGGTGTGAAGTGACCGTGTGTTTTTAGAAAACAAGTTGGCAACATTTATCTAAAATCCAATTATGTTTGTATCTATAATTCTGTGAACAACAGAACTCTATCCTAAGGAAACAACAAACAGAAAAGCATCAAGTATAACGAGAAAAAACGGAAGCTTGAGGCGGGGGGCTACGACGCAAAGGCAGTGCGTGTGGTGGTGGGGATTCTGTTTAAGGGGAGCCTGACCACCGTGACCACGATCACGCAGGAAGTCAAGTGCCGAGGAGAACAGAGCACACAAGCATGCAGAGTATAATCATAATGAGACGAAAACACAGGAAAACATCTGTCATCATCTGTTACCTTCAGGAGACAGAATTAAAGGTTATTTGGGTTTCATTTTTAATTATTTTCTTTATATTCTAAGTGTTTTCTCATGTACTTTTATCATGAGAAAAAATAAGTCCAAACCTCTGTCAAATAAAGGCCCACCAGCCCAGCGGCGTGTGTACTTCAGGGCCTCCTGGAAAGGAGGCTGAGCCCCAGAGGAGGGTCCTTAACTCTCAGCACATGAACCCTTTGAAAACTCCCTCCTAAGGGGACCAGAACTTAAACCGCTCAGCAGCACACTATCATCTTAATTTTGTTTCTTCTTCCAATTTTATCAGCCTCTCCTTGCAGCTGCACGTGGCAGTGGGGCCCCTCCCGGGACCGAGAGGCTGGGACCCACCTGAGTGGTGTGAACGCCAGTGCCGCCTGCTGACGATGGGTCTGTTCTCCTTCATGCAGGCCTTGCACACGACTGACTTCAGGGCATGGAATCTGGTGAGCCAGGACCTCTGCAAACACACCAGATGGGGCGGAGCAGTGTCAGACACAGGCAGGCACTCGGGAGACGCAACTACGTGAGTGAAACTACACAGTACACTGTGCCCAAGGACACTGCAGCGGTGTGGGCGAGCATGGCTGCAGTTTCCCTTCCACACTGCAACTCAGCAAGATGTTCTTAGAAACTGATCTTCTCCTGCATGCCCTGGAATGGCGACAGTGGCAGCTACACCTTCTCTGTCCCCTGTAGGTTATACAAGCATTTCCAAAAGGGCCTTCAAGTTCTACTGTGACATCTATGGCCCTAACACACAATCATACCTAAAACATCCATGCCGGTAATGTGTTATCACCTCAGTTCCTCTTGGTTGTAAGACAGTAAGTGGAAAGAGCAAGGCCACAGACAACAAATTAACATGCGACCTTCCCTTCCAGCCTCATCTGTACTATTGAATATTCGATCCTATCTGCCCTAACTTGTTTTAAAGCAGTGAGTGTGAACCTGTAATCATTTTGTACTTGGTCAAGACATTAGGAAGGAAAGGAGGGAGGGGTCCGTGATGGGTGATATGCAGGCCATGAGCCCGGCCTGCTGTTACCTTTCACTGATTCGGTACTAAGGCCACACTTCCAGGACATTTTTGCCAGTACTCTGCTTTTGTTGACTACATAACTGTGGCTGCTTCTAAACTCTGAACACTTACATTCCTATGACGCCCTGGACTGTGTCTGTGTGTGAAGCAGCACTACCGGCACATCAGTCAGTAAGGTTTTCCATCTGATGTGAAGGCGTGGAGCGCTGACCTGTCATAGACAGTCAGCTCTCGCTGATCACAGGGTCCTGTGGGTATTAACACACGTTCCAAATGAGCTTGGCCGGGGCCCGACTTGGAAATCTTCCAGGAACCGTGTAGCAATTGTACTTACAAAGCCAGAACAGCAGCCAATGACCCCAACTAAACTGTCAGCCTTCAGGGAATATTTTCAAATAACAAATCATCACCGCTCCTATTGAATTAGTCTGATGTCTGCAGAGGCAGCTCTGCAGGGAACGTGCATTCTTAACTCAAAAAGGGGAAAAGCAGCGAAAGCACTCGAAAATTCAAAATGTGTGAGACTGGGCAGGACGCTGCTCGCCCGCCTCCTCACAGGTTCTGGCAGAAGCTTCAGCAACGCTGACCCTGAGGCCTGAGGCACAACCACAGCGGAGGAGACCACCGGCACCAGCAGCCTCACGGACTTCTGGGTCAATTTCAAAGCCTGGGATCTGCGGCTCCTCAGAGCGGACTTCTGGGGTCTGTTCCTAAAGTAAAATGACCGTGAGGACAGAAAGTGCTGCGGACCCTTTTGACCTCCAGCCGAGGACTCTGAGTTTTCGTGATGCATTTGAGCAACTGATTTCAAACCTACTTTTTCTAAGCGTAAAGAAAACTGTGAACTCACGTGTTGTTCCACAAGCGCCTCTGCTGTGTACCCTTTCTCAGACTGCAGGTACTTCTGATGAAACAGCTTCCCGTCAAACAAATTCCAGGGCATGAAGTCTGACGTTTTCCAGGGGAAGCCGCAGGCACTGTTGACCAGCACCAGGGTGGTGAGGCCGCGGACCAGGAGGGTACCCAGCTGCACGGCCCTGGGGTCGACGTGGTCGAGCTGTGGAGACAAGACGCACAGAGAAGGTGAGGAGGCAGCCGCCACTCGGGCAGAGAACCAGAGGCGCTGCGCCCTCGGGGTGCGACGTGCTCCGCACACAGAGACACCCTTGGAGCTGCAAAGGCCAAAGCTCTGACCTGCCAGGAAGGTGACAGGATTGCAGCCTCAGGCCTACTGGGAAACTTTCTTTAAAAGCAAAGGCAAAGAAAGAGAAGCCAAGACAGGGTCATTTTAGACACTGATGAGTCACCGCATTTTTAAAAATCACACTGAGTTCTGTGAATATTATTAGATATGTTTTACACGAATGTCTATCATTTAAGAATAAAATGGCTTATTACTGCATAGGGTTGATAGTCTGTTACTTCTTACAAATTAAGGTCACACCCATACAAAATATTTATTCTGCTGTCAAACCTCCTTCCTGTTCTTGGACACAGCAGAGGCTCCTCCGTTTGGTGAGAACCTGCAGAGACGCCCTTCGCCTTCAATCGCTCGTGTTTCTGGAATTTGTGGCCTGTGCTGACCACACACAGTGAACTGACAGGCAGCAACTGTCCACGGGGTTTTGTTAACAAGGCAAGTTCAACTCAGTCTGTCGGCATCGGGTGGATCTGTGTTGCTCAAAGTAAACAGCAGCGATTTTAAATGTCATTATGTATCTCACATAGTTTACAAAATTGAAGTAAACCAGGAAAAGGGACAGATGTTCATGCCCTTTTTAAGTCAGGTCTCACCTCCCTTATTGAGAGAAGCGTGGTCGTGACCCTCAGGTCTCTCTGCCCGCGCCCTCACCAGGCTATCTGCCCCTCGCTGTCATCAGCACCTTCCACCGTCTCCCTGATTTCAGTCGTCGAGCCCTCACCCTGTGCACCCACGCACACGGGGTACTGTCTGTCTAGAGCCGCACTGTCCATACCAGCAGCTGGGGCCCTGGGTGAGGTTTGAATTTAAGTGCAGTAAGATCAAATGCTCCATTTCTCAGAGGCACCACCCCACTCGGGGGCCTGAGTGGCAGTGTCAGTCGGCACCTTCCCGCCTGCCCACCGCTGGACCTTCTCCACCTCCCGCATTCCCCTTTGCAAAGCGCCCAGCCCCGAGGCTGCACTGCAGGCCGCACGGGTCGGGGCAGGTCTCAGCCCCAGGTCAGGGCACCCACCATGGCTGCTCAAGGTCAGGTGAACTGACGCAGAGGCTGCGTATTTTCTGAGTATTGGGGGCAGTTCTCTCATGAAGCACATTTTCCAGTAATGGAGTCAGTTTCTGCTCATCTCTTCGACACCTGTCTGTCTGTCTTAAAGTTTAAATGAAGTATACCACTCCGCAAAGCACAGATCCTATGTGCGCCACTTGAATTCTCAAACAAACCAGGCAACCAACACCTGGGCCACAAAGCAAATGTCACCAGGACCACAGAAGCCCCTCTGCCCCTCCCTGTCACACCCACTGTCCCCAGAGGTAGCGCTAACCGACTCCTCAAAGCAGGAACGGGCTTGCTCGCCAGTGAGCTGACGGAACCGGCTCCGGAAGTGAAGTGCACACACGGGCTCCGGCTTCCCCGGGCTGACGCTGCTGGGGTCTCCCCAGGCCATTCACCCCTCCGGGCTGTCACACGCCACTACCTGCGGGGCTGACTGGGGATGCTGAGCCTATGAACCACGCTGAGGACAACGGGCATCTTTAAACAGTGAGCCTGTTTCCAGCCCAGGAGCACATCCTGTCAGCAATGCTTTATGGTTGCCAGTGTGGAGACCTGGCCCAGCTGTTGATTTTTCCTAAGTACTTCATATTTTTTCTTTGATGTTAGTGTAAACACAAAAAATGCGGGGGCTATTTTTACTTGTTATTGTTTCTGTAGAATATACCTGGATTGTGTATGTTGACTCTGCACCAGCCCCTGTTAAATTTGCTTAGTAATTCTAATGGTTGCCCTGTAGATCTGGATTTTCCATATACACAATCACGCCACCTGTCAATAATGACAGTTTTATTCTTTTCTTCCAGTGTAAGGGAAGTGGTGAAAGAAGGCACCCCTGACTCACTCCTACCAGAGTGGAAAAACTTCCACTGTTTTACCATCAGGTCTGATTTCTGTTGTAGATACTCTTTGTTGGATTAAGGAAATTCCCTTCCAGTCCTGGTCTGCCGAGACTTTTTACGACAAACAGGTACTGAATTCAACCGAATACTTTCTCTGCATCATGCGTGGTACTAACGAAGTGAATCACACCAGTTTTCAAATGTTAAACCAAGTCTGTATTCCAAAAAATAAACAGCTGGCTGTGTTGAAAGAGCAGAAGATTTTCACAGGTTGCAGAATCAAAATCTGAGGGTATCTTCCAGCAACAGAGAAAGTCACATAGCAACTCTTCTTCTTCCCCAAAGAACTGGAATTTAGGGAACAAGTCAGTGTGGCAGAAGGCTGACCCTGAATCCAGACTCGGAGTCGCTGGTGAGCACGGACTAATTCCATGTGGCTAAGGTATGGCCTTACCAATAAAAGTCATAAATAAGAGCCGCCGTATTTTGGAAACAGGATTCAAGGTGCTTTGGAATGAAGACAAGGAGGAGCCGAGCCCTGAGCGCTTCCTGCTGAGGTGATGGAGCATCTAATGCGGACACAGAAACCAGAAAGACCAGTTCTAACGCTGCAAAGCCTCACAGTCAATATTTTAACAGTAAACAGCTCAACTGTGTGGTGTTTATACGCTAAGGTATTAGCAGTTATGTATACATGGAGGCCAAAACCCCCTAGTCAGCCGATGCTCCGTTTCAGGCATTGCTTCACCAGAGCGACTGTCCTAAAACCAGGTGGAAATCCAGACACGGCAAGGAGAGCACTGCAGACTCGTTACCACTCACCAGAAAACAAAGCAAAGGCAAACTCTGAGCTCCTCTGGTCTGAAAGGCCGGTTGGACTCAGGAGGTTCTGCACCTAAGTTCTCTGTGGCTACAGGCAGGCACAACTGTACAACACAAGCCCAAGGAGGCCGCCTGAACCTTGCGGGGCAGGCGCACGAGGGGCTGGTCCGGCTTTTCCTAACAGCCGGCTGCTCCTCAGCCCTCCTGAGTCACACAGGGGTCCCGCGGCTTCCAGGAGAGCTTGTTAAAGATGGCTCCTGAGGGCAGAGACCACCGAAAATGGGGCCGTCTGCTGAGACCCTCCCCTGGAGGTTTCTCATGTTGCGCTGAGTAACTTACCTGTGACCCCCAGACTCTCCGCGTCCAACAGGGGTGGCACAGGGCTCGAATCCAATACTAACAGTCCCCCGGAGCCTAGCAGCTTCCCAACTTTACCTTCCAACCCTCCCATCTCTGTCCAGCACTCCCTCCTGCCGTGAATCAAGACATGATGCTGCTCAGGGGCAGGAGGCCGCCTGAGGCAGCGGGGCCGGTGGCTGGCACCTACACATCACCCACACAACCACGGGCCAGGTACCAGAGTCAGCTCCAACCCCCAGGACGGGGAGAGACGCGAGCCAATAGGCAGGAGACAGGGAGTCAAGCACGTGACTCGTGATGAGTGTGTCGGGGGAGAAGACGGGAACCACAGGAGCAGGGCTCTGCGTCTGTACGGAGGATGCCGACACTACCTGGTAGGCCCTGGAGAGCCACTCATCTGTAAGTGGAGGATAACACGAGTGCATCTGTCTGACACACAGATAAGCCTGTGAGAACACAGCAGGGGTAAGCATGTCAGGTGGGTCACTGCAGGAGGGCTGTCCACACAGTGGGTACTTTAAAAACAGCTGCTGGATTTACATGTAAATAAGTGACATGTGAAGGCTGTGTGGGGAAGCCTACCACCTTCTGATCCTACCTTAGAGGGAAAAAGAAATCAGAGGCAGGGCACCGTTTAACGAGGCACCAGCAGTAGTGCACCCAGAAAGCTCTTCTTTCTCGCGAACACAGGGTCACCAAGAGACGACAGGTGCTGCCCCGAGGGTAGCATTGAGGCCTGCGTGGGCAGTCGTTACACGGCTCCTGCCCTCAGCAAAAGCGAGATGAAAATTCCATTTCTCCTGTACACGTTCTTATCCAATGTCGTTTTTACGCCACATCTTTAACCCAGGCAAAAGTAAACTGTGTTGAGATGCACTCCTAGAATTTAAATGGACACTTGCAAGGAACAAAAGCGGAAGAGAGTAAAATGAAATAAGTGAGAAACTGTCAAGGGCCGCCTGTCATAGGATTGGGCCAGCTGCAGCACCCTGTAACATCACTAAAATACCCACAATACCCTGTGGAACAACTGCAGGTTTTCTGAACTCACCACACATAGAAACAAAGTCTCCACCTGGCCAAAGTCAGTGGCTTTCTCGGGCGTGCTGGGTCCGGCAGGACTGACAGGCCTGCCAACCATAACCTTCTGATCTGCAGCCCCCGCAGGTGCAGGGCATGAGGAGACAGCCTCTGAACACACACCTAACTTCCAACTCCATCCTGACCTACACCTAAGGTTCAGAATGGATGACCACAGGTAACAAACAGGAAAAACAATTCCTACTAGAGTGCTTTGTGGCTCACAGAAAGGACCCAAGAACAGAGGAAAGAAGAGAACATGCAGCTTGGTCTGAAGTCAAGTTTTCCTTCACGAAAAACTATGTGACAGAGGAAATACCTATGGGAGCAGCACAGCCCACGTACGGCTGGCAGGATGAAGCCTGCTATTCCCACAGTGTTACCACCCGCAATGTCCACTCCAGACCGCCTCCTTGGTCCTGACCCCTCTCCAGACTCAGAGCCACCTGAACACATGCAGACGTCCTATGGCTTCGAAGCTGCACTCATCTCCCCCGCCCCGTCACCTCATCTCAGGCAGCTCTTGCAGCCTCGAGTGATCCAGTCAGAAGGAAGGTGGCTCCAGGGTCCACGACCACCATGAGGTCTGCCATTATGTTTACAAGTACAAAGCTGCAGAAAGGGACTGAAAGAATGGTAAAAGGCTAATCTTTACCAAAAAATGTAGTAAGGTAATTGTAACCATAACTCCACCCTTCTTCCCGTTCTTCCTTAAGGCCTTCAGTCACCTAAGCCTCTGTGCCATCAATACATGGGGACAGGAAAGGGCAAAACTGCCAAGTTCCGACCTCTCACTTTCAAAAGCCTCACCCCCGGAGAACCTGAAAGACCTCCAATGTGCCCCACGTGTGAAGAGTGAGCAAGAGGAAGGGGCAGGCGTGGGGCAGGAAGGGGAGGCGCCTCGGGCGAGTGGAGCTCAGAGCCCGCAGGGGGACTGCCAGGCAGCCAGCGAGCTCCGCCTCCGGCAGGTGGGGTCAGGGGAAGAAACTCTGTGCAAGGTGTCAGAGCTTTGCTGCCCGGCTGATGTGGGAGGTGAGCAGGCACGGGGGCAGCGGGGCGGGGGAGCCCGGCCCCCACTGGTAGAGCGAGTTGGCACAGTGTCTCGGGGGGTACCCACCCGCTCAACCCCGGAATATATACCGCAACCAATGGGATGGGGTTTGTAAAAGAAATCACATTGCTGTAGAAAAAGAAAGGTGAAACTGAAATTACGTCTGAGGTCCGTTTCTGCTGTAGAAAAACACATTTTATGTGAAAGGCTCTTATTCATGAAGATAAAAAGGACATCTACCAACATCACAGCGGTTTACACAAACATTAAGCAAACTGACAATTATTTGAGTACATACGACACACAAGGGGGCTCACGGGCCCAGCCGCTCTGTGGTATGTGGGATCTTCCCGGACCGGGGCACGAACCCGTGGTCCCCTGCATCGGCAGGCGGACTCTCAACCACTGCGCCACCAGGGAAGCCCCATCACCTGGATTTTTAATAAACGTGTAAATACACATATCATTTAAAAGGACCTTTCCACAAATGGAAAGATATACCATGCTCATGGATTGGAAGAATGAATATTGTTAAAATGACCATACTACCCAAGGCAATCTACAGATTCCATGCAATCCAATCAAAATACCAATGGCATTTTTCACAGAAATAGGACACTCCTAAAATTTGTATGGAACAAAAGACCCCAAATAGCCAAAGCCATCTTGAGAAAAAAGAACAAAGCTGGAGGCATAACACTCCCTGACTTCCGACTGTATCTCAAAGCTACAGCAAACAAAACAGTTAGTACTGTCACAAAAACAGACACAAAGATCAACAGAACAGAATAGACAGCCCAGAAAAAAATCCATGCATAAGTGGTCAACAAAGGAGCCAAGGATATACCATGGGGAAAGGACAGTCTCTACAAGTGATATTGGGAAAACTGGACAGTCATATACAAAACAATGAAACTGTATCTACACCATACACAAAGATCAACTCAAAATGGATTAAAGACTTGAACATAAGAGCAGAAAAAATAAAACTACTAGAAAAAAACACAGGCAGTAAGCTCCTTGACATCAGTCTTGGCAATGACTTTTTTGGATTTGACACCCAAAGCACAGGCAGCAAAGGCAAAAATAAACAAGTGAGAATACAGCAAACTAAAATGCTTCTGCAGATTAAAAGATATAAACTACTATGTATAAAAAAAATAAGCTACACAGATATATTGTACAACACAGGGAATAAAGCCAATATTTTATAACTATAAAAACTATAAATGGAATATAACCTTTAAAACTGTGAATCATTGTGCTGTATACCTGTAACATATACTATTGTACATCAACTATACCGAAAAAAAAGGAAAAAAATCTTCTGCACGGAAAAGGAAACCATCAACAAAATGAAAAGGTAACCTACTGAATGGGAGAAATCATTTGCAAATCATGTATCTGACAAGGGGTTAATATTCAAAATATATAAATAACTCATACAACTCAATAGCAAAAAAACAAAACAATCTGATTAAAAAATGGGCAGAAGATCTGAATAGACATTTTTCCAAAGAACACATACAGATGGCCAACAGGGACATGAAAAGGTACTCAACATCACTAATCATCAGGGAAATGCAAATCAAAACCACAATGAGATATCACCTCATAACTGTTAGAATGGCCATCATCAAAAAGCAAGAAATAACAAATGTTGGAGAGGGTGTGGAGAAAAGAGAACCTTTATGCACCATTGGTGGGAACGTAAATTGGTGCAGCCACTCTGAAAAACAGCATGGAGGCTCTTAAAAGTTAAAAATAGAACTACTATATGATCCAGCAATTCCACTTCTGGGTATTTATCAGAAAAAAATAAAAATACTATCTCGAGATCTGCACTCCTATGTTCACGGCAGCACTATTTACAACAGCCAAGACACGCAAACAACCTAAGTGTAAGTGTCCACCGATGAGTGCAATGGATAAAGAAACTGTTACACACACACACATACATACACACACACAATGGAATATTATTCAGCCGTAAAAAAGAATGAAATCTCGTCATTTGTGACAACATGGATTGAGGGCATGACGCTAAGTGAAATAAATCAGAGGAAGACAAATGACATACGATTTCACTTCTATGTGGAATCTTAAAACAAAACAAAACAAAAACAAAAACAAACTGATAGACACAGAGAACAGATTAGTGGTTGCCAGAGGCGGGGTAGGAGGTGGGCCAAATGGGTCAAGGGGTTCAAAAGGTAAAAATTTCCAGTTACAAAATAAATAAGTCATGGGGAATGTTCCTGTAAAACAATCAAATGTAAAGAAGGCTGGCAAGTGTGCCACCCCTTTCGTCAGGCGGGCCATCCTTAGAGGTGTGACAGTCAGTACCTGCAAGTCTGCAAGCTCCATGGTGGTCTTTCCTTCGAGGCACAGGGCCTGTGCAATGAAGGCATGTAGATCCTCCAGACAGAGGGTGTCCACCTGCGTGGGAGAGAGAGCCAGCGTCAGCCCCAGGAAAACCAGCTCGGACCAAATATAGGCAGGGGACACATGCATGTGCGCGCACACACACACACACACACACACACACACACACACACACACACACACAGAGGCAGCACAAGAGACGCCAGTGGAGGTGAGCAGGGTCTTTTCTCCCACCACCCACAGTCCCTGGTGTGAAAATCTCCACGACACCTAGAGCCAAGCTGGACTGGGGAGCCTGTTACTCATTAGCAAGGCAGAACGCTCCAGAGCGCCTGGGGAAAGCCTGAGCTATGACCAAGTCTAAGTCTTGGAGCAACACAGGTCATCAAGTTTTGACACATATTTCCAGAACTGACAATTCAGGGGTTTGCAGACGGAGAGCACCCACAGCTGGCCTGAGCCAGAGTGATCAGAGCTGGGATAAACACCCACCCTTGCCAGCCCCAGACATCAACTGTGTCCTCAGATCCCAGTTTAAAGGAAACCAGGATTCCCCAGATATGAGTCCCCTCCCATCCTTTGTGGAATCAAAGAGTCTAACCAAAGTGTGAGTGAGAAGCAAGGAGAGACAGAGATATGGAGAAAGAGATGGACCCTGGAAAGGAGGAGGGGATGGAGATCAAAGACGGCGCCAGGCCCGGCCATCGGCAACACCTCTGCACCCTCCTCACAGGGTCACAAGGCTCAGCCACCAAATGCCACCCTGGTCCCGTCACTGTCCATTTCCATGTTTACTCCAAAATAGTTGCTGCCTTTGTATAAATGACAGCTGTAATTATTTCAGGGAAAAACCAAGAAATCTACAAACGTGCAGCACTCGTGACCAAGAAAAAAGATCCCCATCCACAGAAGCAAGGCCAAGCAGGAAGTATTTTTTTTAAACCCATAAACCCTCACCTCTCTCTGCTTAGACAGGTTTGTCAGCAGTTAGTTCTACTTCTTGCCATTAGCAACTTCTGCAGAAGGCTGATTTTAAAAGACACTACCTATGAGAAAGGAATAACTCTTTCATGTCCTATTTTTTTCAGTTAACCTATTTCATACTCTGCCACCACCTTTGTAATTAACAAATCTATAACATATCAGAGGAGGCAAGTCTTAGTAATACCAATTTTTTAGAATTTTGTATAATGGATATTATTATTATAAAGTATTTGCTCCAGTATAGATTATAAAAAATATGTAAACTTTCTATGATGCAAACTTACACTCCCAGGAAAGCTTCTCAGATAAGCCTCTGATAAAAAATGCTGCTGACTTGGAGGTACGAATCCAAGTGAACAAAAGAGAGGGTTTTGTTTCTCTACAGGTTCTGTGCACTGAACAGTATGTAGTTAACCCGTATAGCACATCAAAACATCTAATATAACCTTAACTATATAAAAGTACAATATTTTTTAAAAATTACCTTTTTAGTCTTATTAATCCTGAGAGAAGTTATCCCCGTGAATAATAGCACAGTACAGTACCTTTTGATCTGAGGGACAACGCTGATGTGTCAATTTGTTTTCTAGTTTTAAAAAGTTCCAATTTGAATGTGTCCTTGCAAGTCAAGCCAACACTGAGTCTATCTCATGCTGACTTACTTACACTAAAGAGATGTTCACTGAAAAGGCAGTTACTAGTATAAAGAAGGTAAAAGTAGAAGTTTTCCTGATGCTTGTCTTGCTTCAGGGTTATATAAATATGAGATGCAAAGTGACTGTTCTGTGATTTGGCATTTTTTTCCTGTTGGAAGTGGATTTTCATAACTAACGATCACTTGCACAGCTGACAAGAAAGCAGAGCTGTATCGGGTGACTGTGAATGGGTTCAAGGACTATCTCTACTGCTGGAAAAAAATAATGCAAAGCGTAGTCCTAGGAGCGCTGACACATGGCATCACTATCCGTATGTTCACAAGGAGTGCTGAGAAGAAAACCACTGATCCTTCTGGAGGAGAAAACTCAGCTATTGGTCATCTACCACTTCCCAATTCCCTCTATGGGTCCACCTCAGCCACCTGTAGATTCATAAACAATTGACAGAAAATATTAACTGACAATACATGCATGTACATTTAGTAAAAATGTAAAAAGAAATATATTTTTACATTTAAATACTAAATAACCCTGCCATCATTTATTGATTTACACTTTGCTGAGTCTGGTGCAAATAAAGGAAAATTCTACTCAAAACTAAAGTTGATACAGGTGCATGTGAAACCAATAAAGAAGCAATAAAATCTCTAAGGGTGATTTAACTATATATACCACGTTTGTACAAAATGCAAAATACAGGACTAGCTATAAAATGACAGAGGACTTTTAGAAAGGAAAAATCAGTATATGATTCCCCTGAAATGTAATTCTACCATAAGTTTCTTAAAGACAATGAATTCAGGTTTGAAAAACAGAAACATAATTTTCTATTCCAGACAAATGAAAACTTGATAGTTACGGCAAAGCAGACGCAGACCTATCACCTACGGAGACCAGAGGAGGGGACAGCTACTGGGGATCAGGAAAGCTGGTAAGAAGGTCTACATGGCTAAAGAAACAGACACTTGATGGCAAAGGACCTGTACAAACAGTTCAGCTGGGGAAGGGAAGCAGGAGATGGAAGGTATTTAAGCCCTTCTTTTGTTGAGGCGTCCCAACGTTATCATGCACGTGGAAACTAATAAGAGGCGAATGTTTTCAGTGGCCCTGTAAGCTCCCTGCATAAACTAACAAACCGCACGAACGAGGAGCTGGCGGCACCTCCCCACGCGTGGCTGTGGCCTTCTCCACCCCGTGCGTGGCCCAGCTCCGCGGGTGGGGGTGGCTGACAGCAGCAACCACCCTGGTGGGCTTTTCTCTGGGCACCTGTGCAGGACACTTCTCGCCTTCTACAGAATGCCTGGCCAGTAGCCTCAGGAAGAAGGTGTGATCCCGTTCGCAGGTTGAAAAGCGAACGTTTGTTAGATGACTTAGGAAAGTTGAAGTAGTCTCCCTTGGTAGCTCTGTGCTTCTGAGAAGAGCTGTGACTCTAGCCAGGTCAGCCGGACTGCAGCGCTGGACCTTCTCACCATTACGTGAAACCCCACCAACAGGAACCACCACCCACATAGGGACACAGGAACAGTCCAGAGCCCAAAAAGCTCAGCAAGCGTGAGCAAAGTGCAACAGGGCTCCTGCATGGGTCAGACGCCTCAAGTCTCCATCACACTTAGGTGCAGCGCCCACCTCTAAGTCCGGCAGCAGACGGGGCTTCTCAAACGTACGCCCACACGGAACCCTCACTTGAGTCCGAGCATTTGGAAGGACTGGAGTTTATAGAACAGACACTGGGAAGAGATGGTGCAGGGGACCAACCCACGGCTACATCCCAGAGCACCACATCCCACCAAAGGCGAGGGCCAGGAGTGAGGGGTGACAGCAGCAGCTTCGACAGGAAAGGAGGTTACCTGCACAAAGAGGTAGATCAGGAGGCAGCACAATGCTTGAAAGGGGCTCTCGACCACCTGCAGCTCTTCTCGCGAGGAGGAAAGGTCAAAACAGGCCAGGAGTGTGTCCAAGCGCTGGGCCTGTAGTCCTGCCTCTTGGCTCAGCCACAGCAGTTTCAAACTAGGCGTTCCCCCTAGTTAGAGGAAAGTCCATTTACCGTTATTCTTTGCACTAGCAGGTTATAACACGCGTCTGCAGAAATACGATAAAGGAATAAAGGGCACTAACCTCTTCCCTTCCCGATATCCGTGGGCTTTAAAGTGTAAAGCAACTGGAAATAAACATGAACAGAACTTCCTGGTTTAAACAAGCAGAAACCCTAAAAGGTCAGCATATATGTATTTCACTGAAACCAGTCTTCTTTTTTTAAATGGCTACATTGTGGGGGAAGAGGGCTTTTTCCTACCCGTGTTGCTCGCTGTACTGTCTTAGGGCGTGAGACACAGCACAGCTGCGATGGGGTGCTTGGTGGAAACACCACCTATTTGCTGTTAGTTTGCTGTTATTTCCCCAGACTAGTGGTTTTCAAACTTCATTGTGCAGAAGAACCAGCTGCCAAAATTGTAAAAAATACATTTCCTGGGGTCTGTATGCAGAAATTCTGCTTTGCTAGGTAAAGTACCTAGGAGTCTGCACTGAACAAACTAGAGACTGGGATAAGCAGGGCACCTGTGAGCCCCATGCTTTGGAAAGCACATCCCTAGAACTATTAAACAGAAATTCCTAAAATATTAAAATTCTACTAAATTTGTGTTTTATTCCTACATTTCATATATATGTTTAAATTATTAAAATCAAAGAAAAGAAAAACTTCTCACTCATTTACCCAAGTCACCATCAATGGCAGCATGAGTCTGGAGGAAGACACAGCAGCCCTGCTCCTTCTGCCCAGAGGGGCCAGGCCTGGGCTGGGCCAGGTCCTGCCAAGAGCAGCAGCTGTGACTTTCTGTAGGTCCTGTGGCTGTAAGGCATCCTCAAGTGCAAGGACGGCTGGACCTAACCATCCCACAGCTTCACTAAGAAAACAAAACTCACTAACCAAATGGTATCAGAATTAAGTGACTCAAAAAAGTAAGTTCTTCCCCTTTTCTGTTTATGCTTCTCACAATGTCATTCAATATTCTCAGGTGTGTATTTCCCACCATCAGAAGTGAAACAGCCCAGCAAAAGTCACTTGCATTTCTGATATGGCTGAAGTGTTCCTTCCTCCCCAAAATACTTTTTCATTATTTATTAAATCATCTTTTCCCTTGGAAGAAAGAAAATGAAGGTAATTTTGTTTTGGCAAAAACAAAAAAAACCAACGGCACTAGTCTTTAAGATAGAAATATTATTCCAAGAGAATCACAGGGTCAGCTATTCCTTCTTAGAAACACGCTTTTCCGGAAAACAATCATCTTGCAGGGGTCTGCAAATAGCAGCCTGTGGGCAAAATCCAGCTCATTGTCTGTTTTTGTACAGCCCATAAACTATTAATGACTTTCACATTTTTTAAATAGTTGAAAATAGCAAAGTAAAAAGATTTCACAATGTGAGAAAATTGTGTAACTCTGCCAGAAAAGATCAAGGGTAGCCCTTACACTTTACCCAGAGTTCCATGGGCAGCTGGGATGTTCCAAAGAACAGTCCAGAGATCTCAGCAGGTGACCTGGTCTGTAGGTCACCAACTACAATACACTGCCTCTGAAACACATCAGTTTCAAAAACCAAATTCTGTCACTTGGCAAAGGTTTTTGCCTGAATCCGTGGACAGACAGGAAAGTCTCAAGGCTTTTCGGAGCAACCGAGCCCTGGAGGGGCACGCAGACGGACAAGGGAAGTGGTCATTTCTGTGAATGACAACTTGGAAGACTGTCTGAGATGCCTGGGAGGACCCACCCCAGGGTGGAGGCTGCTGGATGCCTCACTAGTAACAAAGCAATGGTCCGGAGTGTGCTTTTACAGCTATAAGTGCACGAGTGAATGAACACACTCCTCCACTCTAAGCCATGGCATTTCTGTGTGCTTTCTATATGGAAATAATGTAATCGCTGGGTTTTAGAGTTATCCTATGATTATTCTCCTTGCATGTTCCTAGGGTAAGAAACCATAAAACTGGTCTGTGTGCACTCTGAGAACGAGAGAGGTGACACTTCCAGAAATTAACCTGCATACACTGTTGTCTCAAGTTTACTTATGAAGGTTTTAATTCATAAGTCTGATTTAAATGAATATTTATTTAGCATTCTGTTTGAAAGAGCACCCCTGGCCAAAAAAGGACAAAATAAAAAACGCTGACTACTCACATGCAAACTGAATCTTTATTCTGGTTGGATAAACTTCAGTAGCTTATTTACAATAAGTAAAAAAATTCATTCAGATATAAACGGACTAGAATGAGTTGACATCTCAATATATTAAACTCTAAACTTCCATGGATGAGCTAATTTCATGCTTGCAAAATGACAGTGTTATACTGCTTCTACCTAATACATTCAAAATATAGTGAATTAGGTATAAAAAGCAGTCAGTGCAAAATTCAACCACTGGCTTGTGACTCATACGTGTATTTGTAACATTTAGTTGACAAAGCTTCCAATTATCTTTACAAATGGAAGAAAAACACGACTGAGGTTTTAAATCCATTTATTCTAATCCACAACATCAGGGAGGTGACTTCAGAGGCTGGGGCCCTGACAGCATCTCCTCACGAGGAGCACATGCTCTCACCCACAGAGCAGGTTGGTGACCTCCAGTTACCACCCACAGAAACCTCCAAGATGTGACAACACTTTTTTCACCTGTATTAACAAGTGTCAAGATGGAAACCTTCAACAGTACATGTTAAGAGGAGCTGAAACAAGAAAATTTCACTATAGTTGTTTACCAAATGATGGAAGGAGTCAAATATAGCCCCTTCTTGTCATAAAATATACCACTCCACCTCATTTCATTTTATAAAATAGTCTTCTAAGATGACCCGCAAGATTCTAGTGAGTCAAACATCTTTACATAGCCAAGAAATACTAAGTTTACTCACTGATTCTTGAACAACACTTTAAAAAAATCATTCTATTGGGTTGGCCAAAAAGTGCCCTCAGTTTTTAAGTAAAAATGAAAGACACATTATTCATTTTCACCAAGAACTTTATTGAACAATGTATTCACCCTTTTGTTCCACTACCTTCTGCCATCTTTCAGGCAACTTCATAATTCCATCTTCCCCAAATTTTTATCTTTTTGAGCAAAGAACTGTTCCAGGTGCCTTTTACAGTCTTCCAGGGAATGGAAATTTTTTCCATTAAGAGAATTTTGTAAAGACCAAAATAAATGGAAATCCAAAGGTGCAACGTCTGGTGAATACAGAGGATGAATCAGAACTTCCCAGCCAAGCTGTAACAGTTTTTGCCTGGTCATCAAAGAAACACGCGGCCTTGCATTATCCTGATGAAAGATTATGCATTTTCTGTTGACTAATTCTGGATGCTTTTCGTCGAGTGCTGCTTTCAGTTGGTTTAATTGGGAACAGTACCGGTTGGAATTAATCGTTTGGTTTTCCGGAAGGAGCTCATAATAAAGGACTTCCTTCCAATCCCACCATATACACAACATCACCTTCTTTGGCTGAAGACTGGCATTTGGTATGGTTGGTGGTGGTTCATTTTGCTTGCCCCACGATCTCTTCCGTTCCACATTATTGTACAGTAACCACTTTTCATCACCTGTCACAATTTGTTCTAAAAACGGAATGTTTTCATTACATTTCAGTAGAGAATTACATGTGGAAATACGGTCAAGAAGGTTTTTTTCGCTTAACTTATGTGGAACCCAAACATCCACATAACCAGCTGGTGCGAATCATTTTCAGCTCTTGCCTTGGATATTTTGAGCATGTCGGCTGTCTCCTGCATGGAGTAACGTTGACTGTTCTCAGTTAATGTCTCGATTTTATCGCTACCAACTTCAACTGGTCTCCCCGACCGTGGAGCCTCATCCAGTGAGAAATCTCCAGCATGGAACTTCGCAAACCACTTTTGACACATTCGACCAGTCACAGCACCTTTTCCATACACTGCACAAATCTTTTTTTGCATTTCGGTTACATTTTTACCTGTCTTGAAATAATAAAGCAAAATATGCCAAAAATGTTGCTTTTTTCCTTCCATCTTCAATGTTAAAATGGCTACACAAAAATTCACCAATTTTGGTAAGTCTTTTATTAAACGCATGCTGATATGACAGCTGTCACATACAATCTAACAGAACTGTTTTGAATGAAGTTAAAGATAACTAAGTGCTACTAGAGCCACCTTACGGAAAAAACGAATGAACTTTTGGCCACCCCAACAGACACACAAATTACCAATTAGATACGTGCAATCAGCTTTCCTAGGTTTGTAAAATAAGGATATGCTTATTATGACTAAAAAATGGCTCTGTGAAGAAAAAAGAAATCATCTACACTTTGTCTAAAGAAGAATCTCCAGTTCTAGAGCTAGAAAGCTATTTCAAATGCTTCCCTGTTATGTGGTCCAAGACACCACAAAATGCAGAACATCCGCAAGTGAAGTGTGATGAATGAACAAACACACACGGGCGCAAGGGTCCTGCAAGGGTCGTCTGGGGAAAGGAAGCGGAATTTCAAGGCACACCCTTCTTGTGTTACCAGGAACATCATCCTTCATGACATATTGTAATATCTACACAATTATAAACGTAATATAGCTAGTACATCTGGATGTGTGTATATGTACACACACATTAAGATGGGGATGTGGATGGAATATATGCATGTAAATGAGCTCCATGAATAAAATATACTAGTAATGAAATTAATTTTTCTGCTCCCTGGCTGGTCATTTATAATTCTTTCCCCCTTTTAACTCTTACCTAATTTTTAGGTAATCTTTATAATTTTTCTGCTCCCCTTCTGTCTCCTTTCCACTTTGTTAAAAAACATCTGATTTATTTTTTATTTCCACCATTTAAGAAAGCAAGTGTTAAATCACGTGTGCTGTTAGAGGAAAAAGTCTTTTTTTCTACATTGGCCACTACATGGGGAGACTCACTGAAAATGTAACATCCATGATACCAACCTAATGGCACCATCTCAGAAGAACAAGAAGGATCAGACACGGTCTCCCCTAGAGCAACAGCTCTAGCAGCGCCGCTGGCCTGGCTGGAAAGGATGGCTTTAATCAGGCAGCAAGGACACCTTGCACCTGTGCACAGGGGGCCTGCCAAGGTGAGGATCAAGCAGCAGGAGTCCACTGGTTTTACTCCCACATGTCAGGGTGAGGTTGGAAAACACCCGAGACGGGAATTAGCTAGTCCATTTTCCAATTTAGTCTAAAACCACTTGGCATTTTTCCTCATGGATATAGAAAGCTATTTACATAAAAATCTTGTCATCTTGTATCACTACTAACATAAGCATGAACAGAGTAATTCATCTAAACCACCTGCAACAAAAGTTCAAGATCCCATTTCCAGTTTCCTAGTGATGGCAGACGTGCCGTCCCCAGCTCCTTCTGGAAGCAGAGTTCCAACTGCAGTCTGGGTGTGCCACACGCACAAACCTGTGGTTCACAAGACCCAGAAGCAGCCTCTCTGATAAATGAATGACTTCTAGAGCTTATTAAAGCCTTATATGGAGTGGTTTCTAAAATTAACTCATAATAATGAATAACCAAATATTCTCCATAATTCAAATGAGGAAAAGAACTATCACAATCACTTTCCACATTATTTTTGGAAAGATCCTATAAAATGAAAATTACATATATAGCAGAACATTTCTGGGAAACGGTTTTGGCTATCCTTTAAAAATACTTCTTGCTGTAAAACCAAATGTCAATTCATCTTAATTTGTTTTTGTGATAAGTACCTTTTTAGGTCTGAGTATATCACTCACCAACTGAGAGAGTAAGGAAATATTCCTTCAACTTCTCTCCCTATACAATTCCACTTATAAGAAAAATGTTTTGCAGTGTTCAATCCTTATTTGGTAAATTACAGGCTTGAGTGATAGAAAATAATAGTGACTTAAGAGAATTTAATACATACAAAAACGGAATATAAAAGTTTTAGAAAAGTATTTGTTTTCCAAAACAATAACGAGGGCCACTAAAATAAACCCTAAAGCCCTCTTCTTCAGCTGTCTGTATGTAAAACACTATCTGCTACAAGCATGCTTGACCTTTTTCAGATACTAAGAACTCACAGGAAGGAAGGATTTACTTCAGCTAATTTTTAGGAGAACTTTGTTTTTTCCTCCCCTCCCATTATGTGTTTTAAGATACCTCCCTTGAAAAAACTTTTTTTCCAGTTAAAATAACTTTTCTTCGCCTCCCCTCCCCAGTTCCTCAAGCCCACTTTCAGTGGTGGGAACAAGACGAGAACTGACTCAAACAGAGTAGCAAGAACCCAGCCTTGTTAGTTGGGTGGGTTTCACTGAGTGACGGCCAGGCGTCAGGTCCTGGGGCCCCACCCATGACGACCTTTCTTCCCCCCCCACCCCCCGCCCCGCATGCACCTTGAGCAGTGGGAGGGGAACGAGGCAGGACGATTCGGCAGACTGGCCCCGGGAAAATCGGTATAACGCCCTTTCCTCAGGTGTTTTAGAACTTTATTAGATACATTGCTCTGGGACCCACGGTAGAAATGAAAATTAGTACGTGTACAGTTCTGGAAAAGTATGTTTCCACAGAGATCAGTACTGGACTTGCATCACATCAACAAATCAATGATTTATTTCAATCAGGGCTGTCTGTACCTGGAATGCTCATCTGCAGAGGCCTGACGAGGTCCGGCTGCCTCAGTGGGTTCCCAGAGTACACAAACCACTCCTTGACAGTGGGGCAGGTGCCGGTACCACCTGAGTAAAGACAGCTGCATCAGTGGACATGCGTGAGTGCCAATTCATCACCAGGCTAACACTGCACCAGACCCACATTGGCCAGGACCAACTCCACGCTGGTGAGCACAGTGAGTTCTCACATCCAAGGTCACTGAGAGGCCTTGGGCTTCCAGCAGTGGGCCCCCTACCCTCTGATCTGACGGCCATCCGTTCATTCCAACAAGAATGATAACCTTGTGGGGGGGATGGCAGGATCACCCGGGTAAGTGATTACCAGGCAGAGAGGCAGCCACGGAGATGACTCCTGCAGCATTCTGCCTTCCTTCCTTCCCACCCTCCCACCATTCCAGAAAACATTTACAGAGAACTGGAGAAATAGGACAGTCCTTTCTGTTCTTAAATTCACTACTTTACACAACTATCAAGACTACTGTTATGTCAGACAATTCAGAAAGCTGATAGAAATAATCTAGAATTAAAGGCCTTTCTGTCTGTTGCTGGATTATTAATTGCTACAGAAGTTCAGCTGGCTTCCATTCTTGTACCATCCTCAGCAAAGCGGAGATGGCGGAAGCCTGTCCTACTCAGCGTTCTCACTCAGCCTCTCCAAGCCATCAGCGTCTGGCTCCCCTGCGGCCTCCAGACCCTGTCCCCCCAGGGCCCTCACCACACCAGCCCTGGCCTGGGGCCCACAAGGGGAACTCTTGGCCTTCCCCCTTCACGCTAGCACTGCCCTGGTGAAAGCAGGCTCCTCTTCAGTCTCATCCCCTTTCAAGCCATTCTCCATGTCAATGGAGCTTTTGGGGTTTTGCTTTTTTAAAAATGAAAATCTGACCAGGTTGGTCACTCTTTCTAATTAAGATTCCCCAACAGCTGCCCAGGGACCAGAAGCAAGTGCGGATCTCGGAGCCCAGCAACCACCCAGGGCCCCTGAGTTGCTCTGGGGGTGGTGACCGGTTCCCGGGCGGCTGACACTGCTGGTCTGGGGACCCTGGAGAACCACAGCTCCGGCTCACGTGTCGTGCTCCACTCAGCGGCAGCCCCCCAGATCCCCAGGCTCACCTTGTCTTTTCTTACCTCTGCATTTGGTCTGCACTCTCTTCTCTGCCCGCCCCCCCCACTCCCCGCAGAGGCCCACTTCCCTTGATGGGCACTTGGTGAACTCCCCCTTTCCCTTTCCCTCACTCTCAGTTAGGCATCAGTCCCTCTAGTGTGGGGCCAGCGCCTCCCCCTGCACCCCCCAGCACCCCATGCCTCCCTCCCCTAGTTCTCTGGCCAGAGTCCCGCATATGCCTGCAATTTTCCCGTGGCTGCCCACCCTAACTGTGAGTTCCCCAGAGCAAGAACTGTGTCTTCTTCATATAAAACAAAGCCCAGAGCAAATATTCATTAACTGTTAAGTTTAATGAGCAAATTCATCTCAGTCTAAATTTCACGCATACCAAAAAATTTTTAAAAAGAAAGAAAATATGAGAAGTATTCTTGATGTTGTTAAAAACAAAACAATCCACTTTCTATATAATCCTCTTGGCCTAGGTTTCCATTACATTAAAAAACAGCCAGGGGGCTTTCCTGGTGGCGCAGTGGTTGAGAGTCCGCCTGCTGATGCAGGCGACACGGGTTCGTACCCCGGTCCGGGAGGATCCCACATGCCGCGGAGCGGCTGGGCCCGTGAGCCATGGCCACTGGGCCTGCGCGTCCGGAGCCTGTGCTCCGCAACGGGAGAGGCCACAACAGTGAGGGGCCTGCGTACCGGAAAGAAAAAAAAAACAGCCAGGGCTTCCCTGGTGGTGCAGTGGTTGAGAGCCTGCCCGCCGATGCAGGGGACACGGGTTTGTGCCCCGGTCTGGGAGGATCCCACATGCCGCAGAGCGGCTGGGCCCGTGAGCCATGGCCGCTGAGCCTGCGCGTCCGGAGCCTGTGCTCCGCAACGGGAGAGGCCACAGCAGTGAGAGGCCCACGTACCGCAAAAAAAAAACAAAAAACAGCCAACTGAGTGAATACTGTCCTACTCATACCAAGAGACAAACTTTAGGAGGTTTAGTAACTCACACTCAACCGCTGCCATTGATGAACCTAGCCTGCCAATTGACTCCTTGGGAATCACTAAAACATTCACAAAACCGCACTTCACACCGCGTGCAAGTGACCATCTTTCATCTAAAACTGTTCACAGCACAGAGGTTCAGAGTTGACACCTCAAAGTTTTAATTCTAAATAACACACAAAGAAAGTAAAGATAGGTTCACATTGGGCACTGGTATCCTTTATTTAAAAACACCTGATAGGGGCTTCCCTGTGGTGCAGTGGTTAAGACTCCGCCTGCCAATGCTAGGGGACACAGGTTGGAGCCCTGGTCCAGGAAGATCCCACATATCGCGGAGCAACTAAGCCCGTGAGCCACAACTACTGAGCCCGCGTGCCACAACTACTGAAGCCCGCGCGCCTAGAGCCCATGTTCTGCAACAAGAGAAGCCACCACAATGAGAAGCCTGCGCACTGCAATGAAGAGCAGGCCCCCGCTCGCCGCAACTAGAGAAAGCCCGTGCGCAGCAACGAAGGCCCAATGCAGCCAAAAAATAAATAAATGAATAAAAATTAAAGAAATAAAAAAAAATAAAAACACCTGACAGACCTTCTGTTATTTCCTTTCTTGTTAAGACCCAGGGAAGTCATCTTTTGGACAAATATTCCAAGAGAAATGCCACACAGCATCAGTCGTTCAGCTGCAATCCAGGAGGAAACAGCTGCCCATCGAGAGAGCCCAATAGGAGCTGTGAGCTCACCTCTGCGTCAGGCCCGGCAGAGAAACAGGCCCAAGGCCAGCACCAACAGCAAGATCTCTCTTCCCTCAAAATTTAGACCACCACTGATGCCCAATCCCCTCTTTCCTCATTATTTAGACCAGCACTGACACCAAATTCCCTCTTTTCTCCATAATTTAGACCATTGAGGGTTAAGTGAATATTAATTACAAAGTATTTCTTAATTAACAAAAGAAGGGAAGCTTTTGCTTTTACAATAAAATGGTTAACTGACATCTGATGAGTTTAACTGACTAGGTCTCAGCACAACAAACTATGTTGCTTAAAATGCAGTACTTACAGCTATCTACTTACAGAGCCTTGAATAGGAAACTCTTAATTTTCAAATAAAATTAACTAGCCAGAGGATAAAAGTTCAATCAGAACTGCTGATCTGAAGTTTCATTCCCTAAACAACATTTGATAAATTGTGGGGAAGGATACAGGAAAAGAGGGATAAAAACAAGCATCTTCTCTGAAGTGGAGGGCAGGTGTCTGCAGGTTCTTCTGCGTCCTGCCCTCACCTGGTGAGCTGCCCGGTGACAGAGACCCTCGATATGCCTTTGTTTCCTCCTTCTGCCAGAAGAGGGTAAAAAGGCAGTGCAGAGCAGCTAGAAAATGCTATCAACATGGCAGAGTAAGTCTGTAGTCTGGATAAGGTCTCTGTCCAGACCTAAACATTCATTTGGAAGCATTTTCACTGTTAATTCAGACTATGCCTACCACAGACACAGTTACAGCTCCCCACTCCTAAAAGCCACAGCCGGATGCAAAGTGTTACCTGAAATCTTCTTAAAATAAAAATAAACGCATTTTGCTTGAAAATGCTATAGTTTAGCACATTCTCTGGGGTACCACATAATTTCAGAGGTTTTAATCTGGTATGCACTTTGAAACAACAGCAGAAATGTTTGCAATAATTTGGTTTGTCTGAATTAAAATAATCTTCTTAAATACCTACACATCAAGAAAAAGAGAAGAGGAAATTGAGTTTGGTAATTCCTAAAAGAAAAGGTTGATTTTCTCATTTGAACTTTCAATTTGCTAGGCTCTGAGTTCAAACGAGCAAAGTAAAAACTCAAGTAAAATTTCTTTGCTAGTTTTACTCTCTATTCACGCTATAACATTTTATACGGAAAACAGAAAAGTAGCATATCAAACTTGTTCTTCTGCTATTCCCAAAGGACAGACACATTATACTGCTTTATAAAAGCTTCTAGTATAACTAAGACATTTTCCCCTGGGAGCAAAACTGTGGAACTGTCTACATGCCCAACCGCTCTCCCATAAAAACTCTTGATTATGCCAACACACACTCCCAGCAGTGCCCACTCCCCTCACACAACCTGGAGGGTCTGTGAGCACTGGGAGGGGAAAGAGAACGAGCAGAAGCAACGTCAACTTTAACCGCTCAAGTACTGTACTTTCAAGTTTGATAACAATCCTCCAGGCTTTAAAAAGTATACATATGTCCTTATGATCCTGTAATATTTTTTATATTGCTGGTTTAATCTGTAATTATGTGTGGCTTTAGTCCTTAAAAATACAGAAAAACTCCCCATTCTTTTTTGTATACATTTGAAAAAAAAAGTCACCTTTTAGGTCAACCTCTAGGACTTGGATGAGCTGATGGCCTGTAGGCGCTTTGTAAAGGTGCCACACGGATGACATGACTCCCTAACCGCCCATCACAAGACTATCATTCTCCTGCAACTCCCATGGATTCCCAGAATGTCTGCTAAGTGAAAACGAGGAGAGAATGACAAGGAAAACGGACAGTTAACCTTAATTGTTAAAGACTGCCATAGGCGTGGGCTCTTCTCCAGAGCTGCAAACCAGTGAGACAAGAGGAGGAGAGCAGAACAGAATCTGCCTTCTTGCATCTTTCTGAGTTCCTTCTATTTCCTAAAATATATCAAGTTTTATGGTGATTTAACCTAATCTTATCATTAGGGAGACTAAAAAACGGAGACAGAGTTAAAATCAGTGGTAAGAATGGGTATGAAGCCAAGGATGGGCTGAGGTCTGAGTTGATTTCAGGGTTTCTCCCTACTTTTGGCCATGATGCCATTGAGCTGTCTAAATACCATATATTCAACTATATAGAATACATGTAAGAGTGACAGCGACCAAGCACTCCCTAAAGAGGCACCTGCAACATTCCAGATGAACTGGAGTATCCAACAGATCCATCATCCAAATCTTGCCCATAATTAGGAGCTCTGAAGTATGAAGCCATCAATTCGGTGCTGTGCTTTGGCTCAGACCTCCAGCGCCCACCGCTGTGCACCTGCAGGAGCCCTAGTGCTGAGAGTCGATGACCGTGGAGTTAAAGGCAACTTTGATTCTAAACTCCAAACGAGTGGGCTCCTGCCTGCCAGTCAGACAGGGCTTAGAGACAGCTGCTTACCTAGTGGGATTTGAGAGACCATCGCTCTCCCTCCCATGTCTGAAATTCAACCATTAGGGTAATCCTTTTCTAAGGAATGCCTTGCTAAATGCAAGTACTCCTGAAAAGGTAACTTTTTTTTTTTTTTTTTTTTTTGCGGTACGCGGGCCTCTCACTGCTGTGGCCTCTCCCATTGCGGAGCACAGGCTCCGGACGCGCAGGCTCAGCGGCCATAGCTCACGGGCCCAGCCGCTCCGCGGCATGTGGGATCCTCCCGGACTGGGGCACAAACCCACGTCCCCTGCATCGGCCGGTGGACTCTCAACCACTGCACCACCAGGAAAGCCCAAAGGTAACATTTTAAACACACACTCAACACACATAATATCGGTCACCTAACTCACCTGAGAAATCTGCCAGGTGTGGCAAAATGCCCCCTGAACAGTCCCTGCTCCCTCAGCCTAGTGGGGAGGAGGGCCACCGGACAACACCCATGTGAACAGGGCGCAAGTACGAACTGTAATAAGCTTAAGAATGAAAAGCACAAAGCTTCTTCAGAGGAAATCAATTTTGATGATGGCATAAGGGAGGAATCTGGGGGAGTTGGTTTTCAAGGGCATGAGGGACAAAGAGAACTGGGCAGAAGGATGGGTCATTTGTAAACATGTGGATGGACCTAGAGTCTGTCATACAGAGTGAGGTAAGTCAGAAAGAGAAAAATACCGTAGATTAACGCATGTATGTGGAATCTAGAAAAATGGTACAGATGAACGTATTTCCAGGGCAGGAATGGAGACGGAGACGTAGAGAATGGACATGTGCACACAGGGGTGGAAGGGGAGGGTGGGACGAATTGGGAGATTAGGACTGACATATATGCACTACCATGTGTAAAAGAGATAGCTAGTGGGAACCTGCTGTATAGCACAGGGAGCTCAGCTCAGTGTTCTGTGATGACCTAGATGGGTGGGATGGGGGGTGGGAGGGAGGTCCAAGAGGGAGGGGATACATGTATATGTATAGCTCATTCACTTCGTTGTACAGCAGAAACCAACACAACACTGTAAAGCAATTACACTCCAATGAAAAATTAAAAAAAAAGGATGGTCTGAGCCAGAAAAATAAATTTTGTATTTTTCAACATGGATTTGGTTTTTAAAGCAATGCAAGTGAATGAAATCACCTGTGGATAAAGGGGGCAAACCCAGCTTTGATGGCCTCCCACCAACAGAGCCACTGAGAACAGGAGCCAGGCCAGCAACCTGAGGCTTCCAGCAGGAATTCGACGGTCCAGGAGGAGCTTCAGGACGGGAGAAGAGAAAGGCCCTGATGGAGAGAGGAAGGAGAGAGGGACACTTCTCCAAAAAAGCTGAGGTTGGAGTGGTGAAATGTTACCCAAATGCAGCAAAAACAAACCAGGAAGTAGAAGATGAAGAAACAGAACATCAGACCAGGAAGTGCAACATCTCTTAGCAGTTCCAATAAAGGAAAACGGACATATGGATGGGAGAAAAATGTATAAACATGCAGGATAAAACTCTCCAAGGGGAAAACAGTCACAAAAAAGGAACAAGAACCACACTAGCACTCAACGCCGTCAGCACCCGGAACACTAGAGGAGGGTGGGGTTGGCTGAGACGGGGCAGTCGTGCTGACGACTCTTCCCTCTCCAACAACTCTAGAAGCCACCGCCTTCTCGAGTGGACACTTTTTACCCTGAGGCACCGTGCAGACAGCAACCTAGGGCGGAAGAGCCTGGCAGAACAAGCCACTCTCTGAGAGGACGAGGCTGTCGTGACAGCAGGGGCTGCAGGCAGAACCAGGAGCTGGTGCCGTGCAGAGACGGCTCCAGAAGTCTGCAGAGGAGCGTGCTCGAGGTCCTGGTGGGTCCAGGGCAAAGCTCAGTGAGGCCAGACAAGACAACCATGGGGAACCCTGCTGACCGACCCGGGGGCCCCTGCGGCCAGTGTGCAGAGACGTTGTCAAACACCGGCACTAGGGTGACAGCCCAGGAAGGCCCAGCCTCAGGAGCAGGGCCACTCTACCTCCTGAAATTCCCTATAAGGCAAGCCCTGAAAGGATTAGGTAAATGAACTGCCCGACAGGACAGAAATCAAGACCCTTCACAGATCCAAAATCTTCTAGAATACAATAAAAAATACTGGACATCAGAATAAGCAGAAATATGTGGACCCATTATAAGGAGGAAAAGTCAATAAACAGACACAGGCCCAGCAATGACAGGGATGATGGAATTAGTAGACAAGGACTTGAAAACAGCTACTGTGAACAAGTTTAAGGATTTAAAGGAAAACATGAAGACAGGGAAGAAAGAAATGGAAGATTGTTTTAAAAAACTGAAAAACACAATATCTGAAATGACAATTTCACCGGATGGGTTACCAGCAGATTAGACACTGCAGAGGAAAGACACTAGAAATGCGAAAATGACAACAAGAGTGACCCGAATTGAATCACAGAGAGAAGAGGCATAAAAACAAGCCTTGGTGCCTGAGGGACACTGTGAGGTGTGAACCAGGCACGTAACTGAAGGCCCAGAGTGATAGGTGAGAGAGAGAGAAAAAGTTGAGCACCGTTTCATGAAATGTTGTTTTCTAAGTCAATAGGGAATAGAAATGGACCCAAAGAGCTCAAGAGTTGCAAGCAGAATAAACAGAGAGGAAACGACTCTAAAGCTCAGCTTGAACAGTGGCTGAAAACCAGCAATCAAGAAGAAACCCTAAGGAAAGCCAGAAAAACACACACTTGCAATCCGTGGACACAACAGTCAGAAGGACAATCGTCAACTCATGAGAAACACAAGCCAGAGACAACAGAATGACACTCTGAAAGTGCCCAACAAAAACACCTAAAATTCTACATCCAGCAGAATTATATTTCTGAAATAAAGAGCAGCAGAGGGCTTCCCTGGTGGCGCAGTGGTTGAGAGTCCGCCTGCCGATGCAGGGGACACAGGTTCGTGCCCTGGTCCGGGAGGATCCCACATGCCACAGAGCGGCTGGGACCGTGAGCCATGGCCGCTGAGCCTGCGCGTCCAGAGCCTGTGCTCCGCAACGGGAGAGGCCACAACAGTAAGAAGCCTGCGTACCAAAAAAAAAAAAAAGAGCAGCAGAAATGGTGCACACAGAAGACCTCATCTCACCTATTAACTCCTTTAAAAGACAAATGACTGGGACTTCCCTGGTGGCACAGCGGATAAGAATCTGCCTGCCAATGCAGGGGACACAGGTTCAATCCCTGGTCTGGGAAGATCCCACATGCCGAGGAGCAACTTAGCCTGTGCGCCACGACTACTGAGCCTGAGCTCTAGAGCCTGCGAGCCACAACTACTGAGCTTGTAAGCCACAACTACTGAGCCCATGTGCCACAACTGCTGAAACCCGCAAGGCCTAGAGCCCGTGCTCCACAACAAAAGAAGCCACCGCGATGCAAGAAGAAGCCCGCACACTGCAACAAAGAGTAGCCCCAGCTCGCCACAACTACAGAAAGCCTGCATGCAGCAACAAAGACGAACGTAGCCAAAAAAATAAATTATTCTTAAAAAAAAACAAAAAAACAACTGACTGTTCAAAGGAAGGGTTGGAAAACTTGGCTCATAGGCCAAATCTGGCTTGCTTGCTTTTATACAGTCTGAAAGCTAATAATGCTTTTCATATTGTTTTAAATGCCTGGAAAATTATCAAAAGAAGAATTTTCTGTGACACAGACCGATGACATAAAATTCAAATTTTGTGACATGGGAAAACTAGACAAAGCTTCACTGGCACAGCCACACCCTTCTGGATGTAGGTCCATGGCACTTGGCTCAGCAGGGCTCAGCAGTTGTTACAGACTGTGGGGCCCTCAAAGCCTAAAATATTTATTATCATCTGGTCCTTCACAAAAAAGTTTGCCAACCCATGGTTTAAAATAAAAATAAGAATTGTGTGTTATGGGATTTAAAACATATACATAATCTCAAAAGGTTACCTACTATGTTTCCACTTATGTGACATTCTCAAAATGACCAAAATGTTGAGTTGGAGGACAGACTAGTGGTCACCAGGGGACAGGGACAGAGGGCAGGGTACAAAGGGGCAGCATGAGAGAGTTCCATTCCTGGTGATGGACCATTCCTGTACCTTGACATGGGATAAAACTGCATAGAACTATACACATACCAAATGAATGGGTGGACAAAATGCTGAAAAGTGAATAATGTCTATGATCTAGTTAATAGTACTGTACCAATGTCAAATTCCTGGCTTTGATATTGTACTTTATTTTATAAGATGTCATCTTTGGGGAAGCTGGGTGAAGGGTACATGAAACCCTATGAGCTATTTTTTGCAACTCCCTTGAATATATAATCATTTTAGAAGCTTTAAAAATATACAGAATAGCAGGGAGAATGCAAGTACACTGTTGTAAGGTTTTTACAATACACATTACGTGATATGATACGGAAGTCAAATTGTGACACGTTAAAGACATATATTATAAACCTTATAAAAACTGCTAAAAAAACAAGCAAACAAAAACAGGTAAATCTAATAATCCAAGTCCAATAATAAGCCAATACAAAACAAAATACTAAAAATTACTCAATTGATCCAAAAGAAGTCAGAAAAGGAGAAAATAAGGGAAAAAAGAACAGAGCAAAGAGCAAAATGAAGACTTAAACCCATGAAGACATTACATGTACTGTCAATAAGTACATTAAGTATAAATGGCCTAAACAGTCCAATTAAAAGACAGAGATTGAAAGACTGTATATGCTGCTTAAAAGAGACATACTTTCAATATAAAGAAATAGTTTAAAAGTAAAAGGACAGAAAGAAGATACACCATAGTCATAAGAAAAGTGGGGTGTGTATACTAGTATCAGACAAAGCCAGCTTCAACATAGGGAATATGATCAGATTTTCTAAAAAAGGGAAATCTCATAATGTTAAAGGAGCCAATTCATTAAGAAACATACAATCCTCTATGTACATTCACTAATAACAGAACCTCAAAAACATCTGAAGTAAAAACTAACAGAATGAAGGGAATAAATAAAAACATCCACAACAGTATCTGGAGATTTCAACACTCTTTTCTTAAAAACTATGAACAAGCTGACAGAAAGTCGGTGGAAGGCTCTCATAGCCCTCTTCGCAATACTGGCATTTTATAGAATACCACGCTCCACTGCAGAAAAGACATCTCTTTTAGGTGCATGTGCAATAGTAAGCCAAGCCAAGCAAACAGCATAGAATACGCTTTATTATATTCATCATAAATAAACCTGCAACAGCAGCTTTTTATGTTACATCCTAACAATGTAGACTTCATGTAGAAAGCCAAAAAGTTGAGAAAGAAAAAAGGAGAGTGAAGGTCAGTTGTGAAGGTAAGGTCAATCTGAGTAATTTTCCTGTTATTGTGGTTATCTAATAAAGTGATCTCTATGGCTGTCAATAAATTGCATTAACAAAGTAGGAAATTTAAGTTATGAAGTTTATATATTTTAACCTCATTTAACAAAATACTCTAAAAATAATTCTAGGCAAATATTATTCTATAACATGAAATTTTTTCATGATGAAGATATCTTTTCTTTAATCATTGGAGTCAATGTGCCATCATTCATATTAAGAAAGAGTATATGGGCAGAGAACCACATAAGAAAAATAGAAAAATTATTTCAATAATATTTGGTTTCAAAGTTTACATAGGTTCTTCTGTTTCTGTCTTCAAATCAGCTTAAACATCTTTCTCATGTCCTCCTTAGGCCACATCAGTGTCTGAACTCTCACAGCACCTATGGGAGAAGGCAGCACATAATGGGTGGTGCTGGGAATCTAATAAAATCTGGGTACAAAGGACCTGCCACTCCCTCTGCCCAAAAAAAGAATAATCACAACACTTCAATCTGATGATTCTATCACCACCTTTAGATTATGTAAATGTTTCCTTTCTGGAATAATATTAATAGTAATGTTGGTAGGTTTGGAGATAATGGAGTTTAGGCAAATGGGCCACAGACATCCTTTCACCAGGACTTTTCTGCTTCAGTCCTTGCCCTGACAGTAGTGTGCCAGACTCTGTTTCTCACCCCAGCACCATCCGATCAGACCATGATGTTCCAGCAGCCTGCCTCAGGTCAGCAAGGCCTTGCACGGAGGTAACTGCATGCATTAAGCATCACTAGTCTGTGCTACAGAGCGCTCTCCGACACTCCCAATTTCCCCAGACTGTTCCTAACAGAGGGTTACAGGGTCTGATTAATTTTATTCCTGGTGTTAAAGGTCCTCTCAATTTTACTGGCCTAGCCAGGGACAGTCCTCTCCTTATCCTCTTGTTCCTACTGTGAAATTGAAATACAGATGGAAAAACATAAACTTAATTACAAAAACTCCAAAGGAAAATTTTGTTTATATTTTAAAATATGATGATTATATACAATCATTTTACGAAACTCACATTTTGAGGGAGAGTAACTAGACGCTGTCTTCTAATAATAAACACACCCTACACTCCTACAGGAGGAAAGGGTTTTCACATTTTTTAAAAAGGACGAATCCTTTTAAGGCATAAAAATACAACATTTTAGAGACTTCCCTGGTGGTCCAGTGGCTAAGACTCTGTACTTCCAATGCAGGGGGCGTGGGTTCGATCGCTGGTTGGGGAAATAAGATCCCATATGCTGTGCGGCGGGAAAAAAAAAAAAACCTCGACATTTTACAGAAACAATGCACTTCTCTTTTAATGAATACTGGTCAAATGCTTGCTAATTAGATACAGACGTCCCAAGGCACTTACCCTTTATTCTGCACAGATGCGAGTGGCATTCTACATTACAGATTTCACAGAGAAATAAACCCCAAGTCCTGAAAGAATGCACTCTACTTTGTCTGGCCAGTTCTCAGAATTCAGGTTCACGAGCACAGTCACTGCGAGACCATGACTCACCTTCGCCATCCCCCAGCAAGAGGGAGTACACCCGCTGCCGCACTGGGCGGTAGACGAAGGCCTGGCTGGGCAGAGCTTGGTCCATCGCATCCTCCAGACTGTTGCTGCATTCGACCTCCCCGCTGCTCATGACGTTGTACACCAGGTAGCTCTCTGCCTGGACGTGATGTGCTCTGGCGACCTGCCGGAAATTTAAATGCAACTGGTTTCTCGCTGAAAACAAAACAGTGGCCTTTAATAGGAAATCCAACGTCTCTGAGGGCTCAGAAATAGAGTAACTGTCACTCAAACTCATGACGTCAAGCTGGCCTCTGTGCCTCCTTTCCTTTGGGCTTCTGGCTCAAAGCTTTCTATTACTCCTCTTGCTCCTCCTCCAATTTCCAATCACCTACCAGACTTGTCGTACTTCCTCCTGCCGTCATTCATCATCCTGTCCACCTGACGGAGAGATGCTACCCAGGGCTCCAGCCGCCCCCACCAGTCTCTCCTCTCTCCAAGCCACCCTTCATCCCAGCGATACTCTGCCTTCCTGGAAACAGAGGCCCAGTCAATGCCTCCTCAAAGCATCTGGCCGGCTACCACAGATACTTCAGCCTGAGACTCAAGGGAGGCCCCGCGGAGGCCTCCATCTCCTTTCCCACGTACACCATTGCCCTTCGTGGACTCTCTGGGGCCCAACCTCCAAAGTTCTGCAAGAACCCTCCCTGTGCTCCGGAAAACTGACCTCTTTCAGCCCTTCCCAACCAGCCACTTCCCAGTCTCTGCTCCTTTAAGGGTCCCCTACAGCGTCATCTCTCCATAACCCTGTCATCCTCTTTGAGCAGGAACTCACCTACCCCTGGCCTGATGGGCTCAAACTCACATTTACCCTACACTGGTTACCTGGCCTTACCTCTCCTATTAAACCATAAACTCCCTGGGATTAGAAACTGCATCACGTTCATTCAACTGTTCAGGGATTTTTTATTGAGCAGAAACTATGCACTGGGCACTCATTTCTTTCTACTTCGAATGCAGCACAGTGGCAGCACATGGTAGGTGACGAGATGGATGATTTAAATGGATACCACTTTCTCATTCAATGAGTAGTTAAGATCAGACGGCCTATAATATCCTCCATACAGGTTTCATGTTCCTGCAAAAACATTCTTATTACTGCAGGAATAAATTCATCTAGATTACTCTTCAGAATTTAAATCCAGCCTACCACTAATGGCCCTTAAAATGTGTTGCCAATAACCTGGAACATCAAAACCTCTGTGTGTCAGTGTCCCGTTGTTACTCATACACGTGAAGCAGCTCAGTCACGCCCATTCATTATTGTAGACTTGAGTCCTAATCCCTTTAACTCCTCACTTCCTTCATATGTAAAACAGGTTTAACAAAGGTGCTGACCTCACAGAACTATCTTGAGGATTAAATGTGTTAATATACGAGGCTGGCACATAGTGCATGGCCAGTAGGTGGTAAGTACTGGTCTCAGGCTGGACATACTCGAGTGTCTATCTCATGGCTAAAATTTCTTTAAATCAGGATGGCAGACAAGCTAGCAACTTTAAGGTCAGCAAGGATTCCAAAAGAGTTATTACTTGATGCTCTAACCAATCAAAGATGATTAGAAGTAACCTATTTCTCTGTAACAGCCCTTTTGATACAGAATCTATCAGAAACAATATGGTTAGATATTTCATGATCCTTTTAAGGCAGAATACCTTCTAATTTATTCTCCTATTCCCTTTTCCATTTCTCACTCTTTTTTTATTTCAGAAGAGTTAGTATTTTGACAAATTTATGTATATAGCTATAATAAATTATATTCACTCTACTAAGAAATCTTCAATTTTGGCAACTCTACAGAATTTGAGATGTAACATTCTTTTCTGGGTATACACAGGGTTTTCAGAGAAGTTCTCTACAAGCATAATATTAATTCATTAATTAGCTCATCACCTCAGTATCTTTTTATCTCTGCCCTTAACTGTAGATATTATATAGCATTCCACACTTGGAAAAACTTTAACATATGCACCTAACCTGAATATTCTAAAGCAAGAATTCAGTTTATCCAACAGTGTGTAACTCTGGAGGAAACAGCAGTGGTTGTGGGTATGTACTCAGGTAATTGCTGCATTCAGCAACTTTGCACCTAAGGATTTCCAGGGTGACTATGTGTGGTCAAAATGCACACATTTGAATTTTGGTTACCTATTGACAGGGCTGGAAGACTCCATTGCAAAAAAATTTTTAAGAAAAAATTAAGGGAAACTTAAGAAACTTCAAAATTGTTTTCAAAGGTATCACTAAGCTCAGTAAATGCGAGTGTCACGGGAACAGCACACTATCTGCCCTTACCCCCCCCCCCCCCCCGGCCCCCGCCCCGCAACCAGCAGACAGGCCTACCAGATTCTGCCGGCCTCTTCCCATCCCAGGCTCTTTCTGCCAAACTTCCTGAAAGAGCAACCCCATCCCCAGCTCCTGCCTTTTTTGCCTCCAAATTGCTCCCCAAATCCCTGTAATCTGAACTCCCCCAGGCCCCTGGGAGACCGCAGCTCTCTGAGGCCACCCAACCCTCCTACGTGCCAATAGCCATTCTCTGCAGTATACCGAATGTTTCAAAAAACAAAGATCTGCTTGATAGCCAATGCCTCCTTAAAGAGTGTAAGAACTAAGTCCTGAGCTCTTTCAGCACACACGTGCTACCCTTGGCAGTCAGACCCAACCTGTCCGCACTCCCCTTGCAGGAGACTGGGTGAGACGGCCAGGACGCCCATGAGCACAGCGGAAGCCCAGGTGGGTATGGGGTGGGTGTGGCGGATGAGCCAGGGGGCGTGACGAGGAGCCCAGACGGGACAGGTGCAAGGTGTACACAGACGGGAGACCAGAGCGGAAGTCGGGGACTGGCAGGGGCCAGAGCAAAGGAGAGTGAGCAGAGAGGGCCTGGAATGGCACTGTGGATGTGGCAGGTGATCGCTCAGTCAGAGTCCTGGGCTGGCTGAGACGCAGACACTGCCGCCTCTCGAATGAAGACTCAGAGCAGGGGGGTTCCCTTACACACTCCTCCATTCTCCTGCTTCTACACTACCGACCACGACTGTGTCACCTCTCTAAGCGCCAATGAACTTCTAGACCAGCAGGGAAGGCAGCGGTGATCTTGGAAAGCGTCAAAGGCTTGGGTTCAACGTCAGGGTCTGCCAAGTGCTAGTCGTGTGACTACTGCAGACCATGTCACTTTCACACCTATGTCCTCACCCACGCGTCTAGCGACAGAGCTGTGCGATGACCGAAGGAGACTCAGTGAGGAACGCCTTCTGGGAACCATGAACAACTACAAAGAGATGTGTCATTGGAGAGCCACCTGCGCGACCAAACTGAACACATGCAAGTCGAGCCCAGGTTTAGTTCTCTGTCCTTCCTCCATGCTCTTCTCCTTCTTCCTCATCAGACGACTCCTCATTCTCTGCTGAGGCCCACCTGTCCCCGTGCTGTCATGTTCTACTCATGTCCCACTGCCTGGCAGCACCTCCACGTGGAGGTCCACTTCTAACCTTCCTCCAACGTCCACCCCACATTCTTTTTCCTCTAAAAAGCAGTTAAGAGTGCTTCCCAGTAGAATAAATTTCTTAACTTCTTAACACTTTTTCACCTGCAACTCTCTTAAAACATGTATCACCTTCTACCTCTTAGCTCCTCTGCTACAATATATGTAACAGAGAAAGAGGGGAAAGACCTTTCGGACAGGAGAACCCCTGCAGTTGTACAGGAGGGAGGGAAGAAGTCACCAGAGAAAACCTAAAGATACAAGAGACAGAGAACATCCCCTCTGAGACTGAACTAGCAGCCCCTACCAGACAGACAGCAGGACAGGACAAGGGGCTTGGCAATGACAAGAACAAACAAGGTCCTGCCCTCACAGAACCGCCCCACCTAGCAGGAAAGACAGGAACCAAACACGACATTCCAGGGGCATGCGCTGCAAACGTCAGGCACACACACACAGGGTGGGCAGCCAGGGGGCTTCTCTGCGTGTGTGGTGGAAAAGCCGAGCAGGCATCGACTAGCAGAAGGGGGCAGGAGAGCCGTCCCGGAGGGCGAAGAGCACATGCGAGGCTGCAAGCAGCCGAGGGGCAGACAAAGGTGGAGCTGCAGGCAGTGCCTGGGTGATGGCTGCCAGCCTCGTTCCGGTTACTGTTTCCCTCCTAAGAGCTACGGAATGCAAATAAGGGTTTTATTTCTGTGTGCAGCATGACAAATGGACTGGAAGGGGCAGAAGGCTGTTTCGGGAGAGCGCTCAGAGATGACTGCAGTCATTCACACGAGCGATATTTTGGCCTAGGGTGGTAGGGTCCACCGAGCAGATCAAAGTACCAAGACTTGGGAGAGACTGGTTACGAAAAATGGGAGAGATGGTTCCCAGGTTTTTAACTTGTGCAAGATGGTGACAGTCAATGCCAGAACAATGGAAGGTTGTGGTCATGTCTGGTTCTGCACTTGCTGAGATGCCTCAGGGCATTCATGTGGACATGCACCTTCTCTGTAACCCAAGGAGAACGAGAGGATTCAATGAGCTAAAATACACGCGCTGCACGTAGACAGATCCTCCATGCAGCAAGCAGTTAATAAACAGTGGCTCTCCTTCAAAAACCATCAAGGCTCTATATTACCTTCAGGACTACGTCCAAATTCCCAGCATGGCATGTACCAAAATCCACAATCTGGCCGCAGTCTATCTTTTGCAACTGTTTTCTCCTTACTTAGCCCTTCAAACCGCATGCCTCTGCTACCTGTCCCAGAACTGTGCCTGAGGGGAGAGTCTACAGGCCACCCCTCCAGCGCTCCCGCAGACCCCATCTTCACCTGTTCACAACAAATCTCAGCCCCATGAAGGCCTGGCTTCAGTTATCCCTCCTCTGGGAGCTTCTCTCTGTACTTAACCCACAGTGATTACTCTCTTTCAAATTTCGAGCACTCTCTCTGTAACAGTGATGTAACAACGTGAGACAGAGTTTATAATGTGGGTTTTCACATGTATTGTATCTTACTTCCTAGCTAAACTCCAAGGGTTCTGTCCTGTGCCTGCCACCCCCACCCCCCGCCCCAGTGTCTTAACCACTGCAGGCAGTCAATAAATACTCACTGTCAAATCTATCAATGGGTACACTTTCCATCATGACGTTAGATCTGGGTGGACACATCTACATACCTTCAAGATCTCAGGATCCGAAACCATAGTTATTTGTGGCTTGACTTCAGGCCCCATATTTACAAGATCTTCTTGTTTAATTTCAGGGTTTGTACACAGGGGTGCTTCTAGGTTAAATTCAGGGTCCGTATCTACAGGTAATTTGCGCTTGGATTCAGGATGTGTGCATAAGAGAACTTCTTGCCTGGATTCAGGGTGTGTACATAAGGGAAATTCTTGCTTGGGTTCAGGGTCTGTACACATGGGGACTTCTTGTTTGGATTCAGGGTCTGTGTACACGGGAACCTCTTGTTTGGATTCAGGGTGTGTATACAAAAGGACTTCTTGCTTGGATTCAGGGTCTGTACACATGGGAACTTCCTGCTTGGATTCAGGGTCTGTACACACGGGAACTTCTTGCTTGGATTTAGGATCTGAACTCATGGACAGTACCTGCTTGTCCAAAGTTACTACGCCTTTAGGTTTTTGGAAAAACCATGGAGACTTCTGTCCTGGCAAAAGATATGATGCCACTCCTTTATAAAAAAGAGCTTTGTTTGGCCCCAAAGGTAACATCTCTTCCAGCTTCTTCTCACCTTGATGCAACCGAAGAACTTTAGATATGTGGTCCGCTACAGCTAAGATAATGTTACCTTTTTTGTCAAAGTTCTCTTTCACAGAGGTATAAGAAGACAAGCACTTGTAACGAAAGCTTTCGAACATGCCTTCTGGGATGATGTCGTTGCCAAGCAGGCAGGCCAGAAGAGGAAGGTCAGACAGGCTGAGACCCAGGCTCTGACAGAGCTTCTCTCGGCACAGCATGATGGTGTCCAGACTGTCCAGGGAGAGCTCACTGATGGAAAAGTAGGGACAGGTGTCATAAATTAAATAGTCAGTGTCTTCTCCAAGAATCCCAAGACAGTTGTTCTGGAGGCCATAGGAAGCCACCTCATAGTCGGCCTCCTGTAACGAACACAGAGTTTCCTGACCCAGGGCCTTCAAAGCAAACTGAGTAAATATGGCCAGCCCTGAGGGGATGAAGAACATGTTTCTGCCAGGCTGCTCCCTGTGGGACTTGATATAATGGAAGATCTTGGCTATCTCCCTGTTGTTCTTGAGTCTTCGTTTCACCCACTCATCTCTCTTGGACTGCTCCACCATGCCATCAAAGAAGAATACCAACTTGATGCCAACAGCTGTAAAAGTTTTCACAAATTCTCGCAAAGAAGAGAAGTATTCCCGCCACTGGCCACCACAGATCCAAGAGTCCGGCGTGTACCAGTATCTGAGGCAACACATGGCATCGACCACAATGGTAGGAGTCCCTCCAGGATGCCTGCTTCGGTGGTGCTCTGCCAGCTCTTTGAAATTTACTACCATACATATATGTGGGCAGCTACTTCTCACAAATCCCTGTAAGCCTCTCACACCCATAACTGACCTCCTGGAAAGGATCTGGAAAGGAAAAGAAATGAGTACTTATGGCGTTATCACCAGACATATGGCGCCTTTCAGAGCAAACACAGACAATATTTAACATTCACTCTCTGTCTCCAGCACGACACAGAGCACGTCACGCTGGTCAGGAGCCTGAAGAGGCTTCCCCGGACACACCCGTGGGGCTGCGCCTGCGAGTAAGGTGCTGAGTCGGACTTCCACCAGGACAGCACAGGGCAGCACTCTTTTAAGATTGTCACTAAGACTATTACTCAAGAGATTTCTCAACAAAGTTCGAAAACAGGTTAACAATTTCAAAGAAGTAATACTGCCCATCTAGGAGCTCAAACAGAAGTTAATTTTGAAAACATAAAATGTAAAATTGATACGTGCAACACTGATGTTTCTCAAAGTAATTCTGCTGAGTGAAAGCTGGACCAAGGAGCGCACACTGCACGGTCCCACTTATGTAAAAGCCCAGCCCACTGAGAGCTGAGCTGCCCGCAGTGGCAAGAGCCCTGTGGTCGTCTGCAGTGGGGCAGGAGACAGGGTGATGGACACATTCGGGGATGGTGTCACGGGTGAACGCATGCTCAACCTCTCGAATCATACGCTGTACATATGTGCAGTTTCCTGTGCATCAAGTGCATCTCAATAAAGGTGTTAAAAAGGAAACTACATGAATATTCACTAGGCCAAATGCAGCAACATTTGAGGTGGTGACTGACTGACTTTGGATGGAAAACTGCCCATTCTAAAATGTAAAAACACACAAAATAGTTCAAAGGATCAGAATTCACAATCTGGAAAAAATCTAAGCAGAGTCCTTTATGTAATAAGTATGATGTCCTTACGCATAACAAAAGATGTAATATAGCCAGTAACATACATCAGTGGTCAGACATCTTTTATCTTAACGGCCTATTCTTTTCATCAGGGCTTCCGGTCCTCTGATAAAACAAAACAAAAATATCCTTACTATGCAAACAGCAGCACAAGAGCAAATGGTGCCTCTCCCAGGCTGGGGACTGAGGGCAGCAGCCCCACGCTGCCCACGCACGGCAGTAACAGCTCCTGTCTGTGCCCACTTCCTGCCAGACAGCGCTGGGCACTCAAAGCACACGTCTCCACTCTTCAAAACAACCCTGGCGGGTAAAAATCTGTAAGCCCTATTTCAGTAAATAAATTACTAGGCTGGGAAAAGGCCCCCTCGTGGATTATCTTTTAAGAATTTGCTGCCTGTTAATGGACCCTTGCCCCTAAGAGAATTTGGAGTCATCTGTTTAATAGCCATTAATAATAAAGAATATCTAAAAACTGAGTGGACACAAATAGCACACATTTAAGTTGAAATTGAGTGAGGCCTTGCTCATTAAGTTGTTACACATAATGGATCCATATACCCCAAACCACTGGAGACCTATTACTAGCAGTGGGTTCATCTTGGAAGGTGTGTTTCTGAAGCAGGAGATGGACTTCATAACATGATTATCTCAGCCATAATGCAGCTCTCCAGTCGGGCCCTCCGGGCCTGGTGTGGAAAGGGGATATGTTTCAGAACACAATGTCAGACTGTACAAAATACCGAAATGGATTTAAAAAAAAAAAGGCAAGGTCTGTGGACGACGAGTGGATCCAAGGTAGATCTTACCCAGCGGGAGGCGGACTCTTTCTATACTGCGAGAGGAGACCTGCTTCTTTCCCCGAGCTCTCCTGCGGGTGCTGAGGACCCTCCCACCAAGCCCACGTGGAGATGGAGCCAGGAGGGCAAAGCACCGGCACCGCCTTCACTCCCACCCCTCACAGACGTGGGCCCATTTGTGCAGCAGCTCTGCCACATTTGCGTTGGCTGCCTTCCCTCACCGATAAAAAGACATTTTTGTTTCAAGCATTTTTCTACTAAAACTGCAAGTGACAACACTGAGTTTCTTGAAACACTCTCCTCTTTATTTTGCAAGAAGTCGGGCTCAGCCTCTGCTTTGATTTTATTCAAATGTTTTTCCTCCTTGCTTACCCCAGTAGTGAAAAGCTCACTATTTTTTAAACATGTACTGGTTTTTCCTGTCTTTCACACTGCCAATTTCTCACAGTTTGAATCACAAATTACCTCAGGAATGTTATGTTACAATGTGCTCTTCTATGGCATTCACAAAGACAATTTTGGATAGGCAAAGGTTTGGGGACTTGGGCATTAGAGGATGCCTTCCGGCACTGCGGCTCTTCAAAGCATTAATGCAGTGTTAGCCCACCATCAATGCAGTCAGTGTGGTGTGAAAGGAGATGCTTAAAAAGAGAAATCTGGATATTACCTTTTTAAACAACTTTCTTCTGTTTTTTTACGCCTTTTATTGCTAACAACATATACTCTAAAGGTAGTTTTTAAGATGACTGCAAATACATATAATATGATTATACAATATATATATTGTAAAATTATACGTATATATACACACACGTATATAAAATTTCATTTATTCTACCTGCAAATTACACAGGAAATTGTCATTATCTAGATAACTGTTGCCTGGAAAACAAAAGTTATGTCTCACTAGGTAGGAGTCCCACTGCCCAAAATACAGTCTGGGAGTCACGTGCATTAACGTGGGCCTCAGGGCAGAAGATGTCACCCTGTCAGATCCCTAACACCCAGCACAGTATCAGGCACATGAGGGCCTGGCAAGCACTTGTGAACGAATAAATGGATAAAGGCATCAAAGGGCAAGTGTATAAAGAGAAATCAGGAATCAACAAGTTTATAGACTCCAACTGTGGGCAAAGAGTACAGAGTAGAGTCTGCCCTTGAGTAGCTGACAAACTGGTCTGGGAAACAAAGCATCAGTGCAGGAGATTTTAGGAAAGAGCAGCAGGTGCACAAGTACAGCTAGAGTGTGTGACACGGGAGGAGGCCTCGCTCCTAGCAATGGCTCTGTTCTCCTTACATCCAGACCAATCCCAATGTACTGGGTTACCAGTAAATGAGGCCTGCAGAGAAGAGGAAGGAGAAGCCCAGAAGCTCCTTTATTCACAGTCTTTCAACTGACAAACACTTGGAGAAATGAAGAGAGAGGCAGCAAAACACATATGCACCCTATCTGCCACTGAGAGAACGGGGTCAAAAGCTACACATGGAGAGTCACTCTGGACACAGCAACAGTGGACCCATGGACAGCCCAGGGCACACACCCTGCCCCCCATGGAGCAGTGTTTGTAGGCAACCAGTACCAGCAGTTGTGGCCACCTTGAGCCACATCCAGCATCCCAAAGGTGTCAAGGCATAATGTTCAAAGGTGAAAAGACATAACCCATGCAAATATAAATTAATGAAAGAAACCGTAAGACAGGAAGCCAGTTCCGAGCGCATCTGAAGAGCTGGCCGACCAAAGTGAGCTTTTTAAAGTTGGAGAGAAATTGGGTTAATGTCCTCCAGAAATAGAACCATAACCTTTGGATAGATCTTTATCAGACAGAAATAATGTCTCTACAAGACAAAAATCTACAAGTTAACGTGTAACATCACAGTGTTTGAGCTCTCATGAAGAGTAAACAGCAAAGTAAAACAGAGAGGGACCTTCTGTTAGAAAACTGAATATTGGAAGAATCTCTTGGACAATGTCCCAGGATTCAGTGAAGAACATACAGTCCTCTTTTTCCATGCTCCGTGTCTGACTCTTGGACCATTGTTCTCCCAGTGGTAACCTGCTGCCCGGGGCCTGGGCCCTCTCATGAGGCCCCTCACACCTTTAAGTGGAGGATCTGAAGTCTGCTCTCTCCTCTCCTCCCCATTAGCCTCAGCTAAAAAGAGGAATTTACAGGGACCCTTTCAACACAGCAGGGTAAGAACAGGGACTGAAAATTCAGGGATGAACATGTGTCCCAGGCCAGCACACGAGACACGGCAACTGCCCAGCGCTCACTGGAATTCACAGCCAGGGCTGCGGTTCACCGCAGGTGGTCCGGGCGGCTGCACCAGGCTGCTCTCCCTGCTGTCAGAGGCCTCCACACGGGACAAGCGGAACTACTGGCCGACACGCTCTCCCTGACCAAACTCAGGCTCCTGGGCCCTCTTCTCGACAGGCCTCCACCTTGAGCTGCAAGTTCATCCTTACCAAGTTTAGCCAGATTCCTGCTGAGTCAGCTTGAGTAACCCCACCCTTGACACGTGACCCGCCTCAAGATCTGATCTAACTGCTCCCCCGCCCTCCGGTCGCAGCGACCCTCCCTCTGCTGCAGGCTCTCAATCCCCGGGTGTCTGTGCTGTGTTCGAACTTGAGCCCACCTCTCTCACCACTCAAGTCTTGAAGAGAGTCCTTCTCACTGTCTTAACAAGTGTCAGAGGGATATTTTAACACTAACTTCAACCTCAATAAAGTTTATTCAAAGTGGAAATGGAAAGCCTACAGCCGTCACGACTCCAGACTCAGGGTGCCCTCCCTGGAGGGCCTTCCGGACCACAGTCTGGCCATGACCACTGACGCCAACATTCAGAAAACCGTGCGTGGCAGATGCACCGAGTTGGGAGCTCGACCCCTCTTGGCTGCGTCCTAGGGAAAAAGACAGAACGCTGGGCAGCACAGCACTGCTGACAGAAGGGAAGGCTCTACAACAAAACTGAGCTGAGTTGAAATTCTAACCTCCACTTACTAGCAGTGAATCTTGGAGCAAGTTACTTCATTCTTCTTATATGCAAAATGAGGTTTATAAGACTCAATTGCTGTGATGCAATTTTATTTATATTATAAATTTGGTCATTTTTCATTAGTTGCTACAGTTCAGTGAAATAAGCCCAGCACAAGTCAAAATTATTAAATTATCTCAAAATTTAAAACAAAGCCATATAAATTTTAGTCAGGCTTTACTGTATTTATGATTTTTACAACCTATATTACTTTTTAATATCAGGAACGTACTTATTTATAAAAATTTTTTTCTGATTAAAAAAGTAGCCATGTTCTTTGCAGAAAATTCAGGGCAGCACAAAAAGAAAAAAACTACTCATAATCTCACCTTCCAAGGGTGACTACAACAAACATCTGAGTACATATTTCTAGTTTTTTTAGTTATTCATTGTTACTAAAAATTGGGATCATGCTTTTCTATAATCTACTTCTGTGTCTTAGTTTATTATGAATATGTTCCCAAGTCGTAATGTTAACCTCCTGCAGTGTCACTTTTAATGGCTGCACCATGTAGACATAATAGGAGTTATCTAACCCTACTGCTGAACATTCATTTCCAATGCCGTATGCCATAAATAAGAATGTCAGTCACATCCGTGAATACACATCTCTGAACACACCATCTCTGATCATTTCCTTGGGATTAATCTTAGGTGTGAAACTGCTGAGTCAACGCAAAAGCACATATTGGTCATTTGTGCCTAACTGTAGTTGTAACTCATTCACACTTACTTCTCCTCAATGACACCAGGTAACTTTATTTAGACATAAGTCAGGTTTACTCATTCAGCAGCTACCTGTGTCATCGCTACAGCAGCCGTGGAGCCATGACTAAGACAGACAGGGTCCCTGCCTTCTGGCAGCTTATGCTCCAGCAGGAAAGCCTCCAACAAGCAATGATCACTTGGGCATTACTGTAGGGCAGAGAAAAGCGGAGGGCGTGCAGAATATTCAGCAGGAAGACCCAACCCAGACCTGGGATCCACGACGGCCATCCTGAGGAAGGGCATTCCAAGCGGCCCTGACATGAGGCAGAAGAGCCGGCAGGCACAGCCAGAGGGAGAGGGGAGAGTAGGCGGATGGGGGGGCATAAGCAAGAGGAATAAGGGATGAATCTTTTTTAAGTCCATAAGGTATCTTTTTAATTATTAAATCAGTGTTTCTAAGGTGCTTAAAATATCTGTTCTATTAGGTAGTTTAACCTGTACTTTATTTACTGTATTATAAATGTGTTCTTCAACGTGGAAAATGGGGGAAAAAAACAAAAACAAAACCCCTCAGTCTGGCCAGAACCTCTGTAGTAAGGGAAGAAGAGTCTAGAGAGACGAAGAGGCGCAGCGACCAGAGTTTGCACAGCCACACACACGTGCACACTTCATCCTAAGGGAAAGCAGGTGCTGCTCAGGGCTCTTAAGCAAGCGCATTTTAGAAGCACTGCCCTGCCTGTGCTGTGGAGGAGGGAGAGAGGCAGGCCCGACTGGGGAAAACCAGCTACCCCCCCGCAAAGCCCAGCACCCTCCCTCATGTGGATGTGGAAGAACCCCAACGCTGCAGGGAGGCAGAGCCCTGTTTCCTGCTGCAAAAGACAAAGGAGGGTACAGAGAGGCTCTTCTGCTCCCCCACCCTCCCCGATATACCAGAGATCTAGCAGCTGTAGGCACAGCAACCAGCAAGACGAAGTCCCTAAGACATGCACCTTGAAAGAAGGAGCAAAGGCTCAGGGTCCGTCAGGAAAGAAGCCTGCGGGTGTGCAAACACATGTCAAAACGCACCAAGCCGTACACTTTAAATATGTGCAGCTTATTCTACGAGCCCCACGGCAGACACCCCTCTCGTCCCACTGGCACGCTATCAAGTTTTGCTCGGACTCCACTGTGGGGCACGCCAGCGACGTGCCAGCGACGAAGGCAGGAACGAACGGCTGCTGGGCGGCAGCCAGCAGTGTGAGCTGCTCAGTCACCTGCCTGAGGTCACAGACGGCAACGGCAAAGCCGGGATTTGAATCCACCTGCCTCCGAAACCGGTTCCTCTCACTAGGGGAGCCCCCACCCCAACACTGCACTTGCTGCCGGCACGCGCGGAACACCAACTCGCGTAGCAGAGTCAGCCTGCGGGGCACGCGCTTAGCCCAGAGCGCTCCTTTCTGAAGGTCCTCCCAGTCCCAGGGGCCCAAAAGAAAGGCTGGACTGAAGGAGCAACCCAGAAGGCTGGACCTTGGGCCTTTCCGCACCCGACTGCAGCGCTACAAAACCCCTTCAAGTCAAGGAACATAGAAAAGGAAAATGTCTGCCACCTACAAAAACTTATGCCTCATGTATCCAGAATTCAGGATAAGACTCCAACATAAATTTTAAAATTCACAAGTAAAACTGAAACAATTTATTCATAAACAACTTCTCAGGCTCTGATTTATCATCTATAAATTCTTCTTCTACATAGTTCTAACAATTAGCTCCTACGTCCACAGTGAAGAAAAGTATGGAAAGAGCATTTGAGGTAGGCACGCACACACTGACAAGGGTCAGAACCTCTAACAGCTGACCTGGGGAAAGCAAAGGGATGAAAACACTGAAAGAGGCCGAAAGACACAAAAACTCCAAACAAATAACAGGGAAAACAGTTGTATGTGCCTCAACGAGCCCTAACACTGTTTGCATCACAAATTTTATGTTTAAAATGTTTACTTGAGATCATATCACAGGGATTAGGGAAAGTTCATATCACATTTAGCACACTCTATTAAGAAAGTAGGGAATGGCTCCAGTGGTTAGGACCCCGCGCTTCCACTGCATGGGGCCTGGGGTAAGATCCCGCAAGCTATTGTGGTGTGGCCAAAAAATAAAAAAAATATATATTTTTTCATTTAAAAGTAATTTTTTTTTTTTTAATTTAAAAAATGTTTTTAGGGCTTCCCTGGTGGCGCAGTGGTTGAGAGTCCGCCTGCCGATGCAGGGGACACGGGTTCATGCCCCGGTCCGGGAGGATCCCACATGCCGCGGAGTGGCTGGGCCCCTGAGCCATGGCTGCTGAGCCTGCGCGTCCGGAGCCTGTGCTCCGCAACGGGAGAGGCCACAACAGTGAGAGGCCCGTGTACCGCAAAAAAAAAAAAAAAAAAAAGTTTTTAAAATTAAAAAAAAAAATTTAAAAAGAAAGCAGGGAAATACTCTATTTTAGAAAGATTTCCATCCTAAATGTGAAATTTTGATGCTTAATGGGCAAAAATCCAAAACTCAACTATCCAGCAAACTCTGCTGTTCAAAGTGTTACTGTCCCCTTGTCCTGGTTGCAGACCGTTTTATTATAAATGACTTACAGTAACTTACACGAATCTGTACTGAGTTAATTCTTCGGGCTCAAGGACTGATGGGGAAAGCATCCATCTCTGCTGTGTACTTTCTACAGCCTAGCATGCACACGGGCGTGCAGATGGACAGGTATGTGGAAGTATAAACTCGGTGCATGCTATAGTAAGCACTCGACAACAAGAGCTGACTTAAATGGACTCCTCCTTCTCTGAACCACACTTGTTTATAAGGAAACGGGTGCTTAGGACCTGGCTTTTTTAGCTAGCAATGGTCCTGATTTACTGGCTGACTGAAGACAAATCACTGACTCTCTTTGTACATCACTGATTTCCTTATTTGTAAAAATAAGATAATGATTTACCTCTCAATTTGGCAAATTTTAAACTACTACTATAAAATCCTTTAGAAATATCTTATTATATTTATATAAATAATTTAAACCTTAAATAACATGTTTTAACTCTGAAGACTTTTCCAACAGAACACCTTATAAAGAAACAGAAATTTCCTTCTAAAAGCAAATGAAAATGTAAAAGTTATTCACACTTATTATAAAGCTCTATAAAAGTAACTGATAGCATAAGGGTTGCCTCAGTTTCAAACTAATAAAATAAGGATGCAATTAATTCCTCTGAATGAATTTCCAGTGTATGATTCTAGTTTCCATAGAGATAAGAGCTGCTTCTATGATCTCAATTAAGTGAACTTCCCTTCTTACTTTCAACCTTTTCTTGAAGGACATGGCAACCCAGCAGACAAGCAAATCAAATACATGCACTGCTGTAAAGATTCTGCCCACTGTGCTAAGTTGCCAATCTCTGACACCTCTCTTCCTGACCCAAGAGCAAACCAAAGCCAGGTTACAGCAGGAGTTTGACCAGCTCCATTCATTCATATTTTCTCTCTAAGCCTCAATAAGAGGCACACACAAGGAGTAGGAGGTGGGGAGGGGAAAGTCTGAAGGACAAGAACACAAAAACCAAGACAGCAGGATATGACTAATGGCCAGTTTAGTAGGGATCCAAGTACTGTAGGGCCTGAAACTTATATAATTTGAGGTCCCTCTTCTAAAAAAGAATACACTATTATGGGACTTCCCTGGTGGCGCAGTGGTTAAGAATTTGCCTGCCAATGCAGGGGACACGGGTTTGATCCCTGGTCCCGGAAGATCCCACATGCTGCAGAGCAACAAAGCCCATGAACCACAACTATTGAGCCTGCTCTGTAGAGCCCGCGAGCCACAACTACTGAAGCCCGCGCGCCTAGAGCCCATGCTCTGCAACAAGAGAAGCCACTGCAGTGAGAAACCCGCGCACCGCAACAAAGAGTAGCCCCCGCTCACTGCAACTAGAGAAAGCCCGCGTGCAGCAACGAAGACCCAACGCGCCCAAAAATAAATAAATTTTTTAAAATAAATAAATAAAAATAAAAGACACACAATTATAAACACAAGACCACTGAGGTCCTTCCCAGCGCCTTGAAAGGGGCCCGTGAAAGCGAGGCCCCTGAAGCCTGAACTTCATTAGCTTTACAGTAGACCTGCCCCATAAACGACACTGATTCAGGCTCAGGGAGTAGGGAGAACCTCAGAATAGTAAAAACTGTAAGTGACCTCAACCAACACCTACTGCGGTCTTCTCAGTTCACAGACGAGAAAACAGAGGGCCAGAAGTGATTAGAGATTTCCATGTCTGGAAAACAGACATGTCTGTTCGAAATTACACAAAGACAACTGGGAGGTAAGGTGGTCAGGAAACGGTATGCATGGAGATGAGTAGTGTGCGACCTGACACAGCCAAGGTGTTCTCACTGCTTTCCTTGAACACAACCTATAAGGAATGCACCACTGCAGTCCTGTGACAGAGGAATGGCAAGGTTGGGGGAAAACCCCTACGGCAGAGCTTAGAGATGGCAGAGATGGGGTGATGGGGAAATCGACACATAGAGAATGTGTGAAGGCTGTGGTGGTGCAGGGGTGGTAGCTCCTCACAGAAAGGTCCAAACGTGGGCAGGCCAAAGAGCACATGAAGATGCGAGGCCACGATTCAGAAATGACAGAGATGGAGGACAAAACAGGAGGAGGACACCAGACATGGAGGAACCAGAGCGTAATACATTTGGGAGGCGACAGGTGAGGAACCGGATGCTGCAGACCTGTCCCCATTCTGTGGTTCTCATTCTCTGCATTACCTACTCAAGCGCTCAAGCCAAAAATGTGGAAGTCACTGGAAATACCACGAGCTCACTTTTTCCCCATCAAACTCACCTCCAAGTTCTCCCCACTATCATTCCAGATTTTCAGTCCTAAAACTTCTTCCCTAAACGGCTGCAAAAGCCCTCTTATCACATGCAGTCACCCAGCACCACCATCCCTACGCCTGCCAGATGACTCTTAACACTCCGATCCGATCACATCACTTCCCTGTTCCCAATTCCCCCGAGTTTCCTGCCATCCCCAGCTCTAGCGCTCTGTCTCTCCCAGAATATGTCAGGCAGTCTCAAACCTGCAGGTCTTGAACATTCTGTTCCCTCTGAAGGAATGAATGGCCTCTTGCCCCTCGGCACCTCCCAACTCCCACTTATTCGAAACTCAGCTGGAATCCTCCCCTTCTGTATAGAAACTTCTGGCCCCTCCTTGGCCGACATGGACAAATCATCTTCTCAGCCACCTAGGCGTCATCCCGCCGGCCTTTATTCCCCAGAGGGCATGGTGCTTGCTGGGTGCTGGGGCCCCGGCTCAGGACAGCCGGGTCAATGCGGAAGGCGCCCAAGTTCGGAGACGCCAAGTGCAAAGGTCAGAGGACGCCTCCCTGGGGTACGGCCGACAGGGACCACACGGCGACCCGGAACTGCACACCTCTTTCCGGGGAGGGATCGGGCCAAGGCGGCACCTGGAGGAGCAGGCAGGGCGCACGGCTGTGGGGACATGCGGTGAGGGAGACGCGGCCCAGGGACCGCGACGGCGCAGAACCACGAGCGCAGCCGCCGCGCCGAGGCGACGACCGAGAGCGGCCCAGACGCGCTGGCCCCACAGGCCCAGCCCTACCTAGAGATGCGCCAGCACAGCCGGAGACGCGCCCACGCAGCCCTCGGCCCGCCGCAGCCGCCGAGCACTTCCGCTTCCGCTCGGGCGTTTCCGCTCCAGAAACCGCCCCGCCCACTCGGTGGGCGGGGTCTGCGCGGCCGGGCCCCAGAGGCGCCGGGAAGCGCGATGCGCCGGCGCAGCGCCCGTTGCCTCGGAAACCGCGCGGTGCGTGGAGGTCGGGGTCACGCCTCGCTCGGCTCCCGCTGGCTCACCCGCTGGCGCTATGGGCCACTGGTGGTGCGGACACGCGAGCCCGGGCCCTGACGCCGCAGTTTGGCGGAAGAGCGCAGGGAGGGCGGTGTGGGCTGTTAGGAGACGGCAGGCTGGCTCTGAGCCCGGGCCCCGCAGGAGGCAGGCGGCGGGGGGGTCCAGAGCGGGTGGATTTTCCAGCCAAGGGACCTTGGCGCGCTGTCCACCTCGACCATGGGCCTCGGTGTCTGTCCTGTCTGGAGGAGGGCGGTGCTTTCCAGCCTGGGCTGACCAAGGACACAGCAGAGCACAGCAAGCGCTAGGTAGAGAGGAGCCTTGCTAGCATTGCTGTGACGGCGGCGGCCACCCTAACTATTTTGGAGCCCACAGTTTTAGTGGGCAGGCTTGCGGTCTGGAACGGGGCATGAGAGCTCCGGGGCGGGCAGCCACGGCAGTGGAGGAGGGGAGGAAGCGAGGACGCGCTTGCCTGGTCGTGCGGTGTCTGCGTCTCACGTTAAGGAGTTTGGACTCTGGTAGCCACCGCTTCGACTTTGTTTCTGCAGCTGCTTTAAGGCCAGCAAGGTTCCCATTAAGGACATGCTCCCCTGGGCTGGGAGATAGGCAGGCTTCAGATTATACACAATTCCCATTCCTCTGGTCACAACACCACCCTTTTCTCTACAACCAAGAGAACATTTTGGTAGCCAAGTGTTATGACAGAAGAATAACTTTGAAACCAATCTAACTTATTTTTTAAGTAAATACTTGACAAACTTCAATTAATAATATCAAGTTATTTAAGATGCATCTCAAAACCTATCTTTACATATGACCTATCTCAGGAGGGCTGCTGCAAGCCCCAGGGAGCTGGAGGCTTCCATCAGGGAAATAAGATGGTCAAATATTGTTCCTGCAGGGTCTCTTGAAGATCAAGCACTCAAAAAGTATTACCACATTGATGGGAATTCCCTGGTGGTCCAGTGGTTAGGACTCACCTTCCACTTCAGGGGGCATGGGTTCGATCCCTGGTCAGGGAACTAAGAATCTACCCGCCCCCCCACCAAAAAAAAAAAAGCATTACCAAATTGAAGTGACACCATATGTATGTATTAAATAATTTGGGAAGCAATCTCTTCATTCGGCCTACAAGGCTTTCATTTCCTGTTGATATTTTTTTCTAAAATCAGTAAAGAGTGCTCAGCACCTAATACTTGGGTGCCATAGGGTCGCACCAACAGTATGTGAAATGGTCTCAAGCCTTGAGTGCACGGGTGGTTGGGGAGACAAACACACACTTCAGGTATCAGGGAACAAGTGACACATAGAGTCTTAGAACACATGGATGAAGAAGGCAGCAAGGAGACAATGTGCGAGCTGAGCCTGGAAGGGCAGGTTGGGCCTGAGGCAGGATTAGAAGAAGAAGGACTTGTAGGCAGAAGGGGCAAACGGAGGAAAGCGATGGAGGTAGGGATTCAGGCGGTGTGAGGGAGAAGCCACGCATCCCGGACTGTAGGAGCAGGAGCCTCACACTGACAGACAGTGCAGACCCCCGGAGCCAGACGGTGGAGGCAGAGGAGGCAGGCCGACCACAGCCCCATTCACCACCCTGTGTGAGCCCTGCCACTCGGCGGCACTCGGCTCTGCCTCTCCTAAATGTGCACAGATGACCAAGGCCAACAGACGTTTGAGGAAGACAGCAAAAAAGGGAACAAACAGAAACTAGGGAGAGAGAAAATATTATAAAAAACTTCATGGTCTGCAGTCTCTGGATCATATACCAGGGAAAGGAAAAAAAGTATATAAAAGAACATTCAGAAAATGTGCTCTTGAAAATTTAAGAAGCAGTAATTTAAACTTAAAAACTGATAGAAGATAAATTTGATATCTCTCAGATAACAAAACAAAGAGAAAAAGATGGAGAAAGAGAAAGACATAAGAAAATTAGAAAATTAAGAAGTTTGACATCTGAAAAATAGGAGTTACATGAAAGAGGACAGAAAAATGAAGTAGAGGACATTATTCAAGCAATAATTCAAGAACAGTTCCCGGATCTAAAAGACATGCTCTCCTGTGGAAAGGACCCACCAAACGCCCAGCACAAGAAGCCTATGAAGACCCACGTGAAAGCACATCATCACAAAATGTCAGGACACCAGGGGCAGCGGAAGGACCTTAAAGATCTTCCATAAGGAAAAACAGAAAGGTCGCATTTAGGGAGTGGAAACCAGCATGGCATGGAAAGTCTCAGTAGAGTTACAGGAAACTGAAATTCGGTGGAGCGCTAAATTTCAAAATTCTGAAGAAAATAACTCTAACGTGGAATTCTACTCAAAATCAAAATATTAGTTATAATTGTGAGGGTGGAATATTTTCAGATATGCAGCTCAAAAATATTTTCTACCAAATACCTTATCTCAGATACCTGCTGGAGGATATTCTCCAAAACTAAGAGGCCAAGAAAAAGGAATATTTAGGACCCGGACAGTAGGGAATCCAAGTGAAGAGAGAGGTGGGAAATCCCAGGAGAAAGCTAGAGACACATCTCCAGGAAAAAGCCAGTCCATGGAATGCCTGAGATGTTTGAGTGTTATTTCGTTTGTTTGTTTGAATTTATTTTATTTATTTATTTATTTTTGGCTGCATTGGGTCTTCGTTGCTGCGCGCCGGCTTTCTCTAGTTGTGGCGAGCGGGGGCTACTCTTCATTGCGGTGCGCGGGCTTCTCATTGTGGTGGCTTCTCTTGTTGCGGAGCATGGGCTCTAGGCGCATGGGCTTCAGTAGTTGTGGCTCACAGGCTCAGTAGTTGTGGCTCGCGGGCTCTAGAGCCCAGGCTCAGTAGTTGTGGTGCACGGGCTTAGTTGCTCCGTGGCATGTGGGATCTTCCCGGACCAGGGCTCGAACCCATGTCTCCTGCATTGGCAGGTGGATTCTTAACCACTGCGCCACCAGGGAAGCCCTGCTTGAGTGTTTTAAAAGGAGATATTCAGAGTTTGGTGACAGTATGTAATAGGTACATAGAAAGGTCAATAAGCAAATAAATTTGGCAATTGTTGAATCCAGTAAAGACAAAATTGTACGAAAAAGAAAACGTAATCGTGGCATATGCCTCAGCTGTGAATATGATTCCATAATTTTAATGAGGTAAATGCTGAATGGTAATTTAATCAAAAGGATGCTATAATTATTTTTGAAAAAATGGGAGGTGATCTTCTATGCGTTCATAAATATGCGTGTGTCTAGGAAATCAGGTGGAAGTGTTAAACCTTCATCTTCTAGAGTTAGGAAGTCTGTAGACAATGTACACAACTGAAAAAGACATAGCATTAGAAAGTTTTTTAAAAATACGAGTAAATTTCAAAAGAAGTAGCTACGAGTTAGAAAGGAAAGAATTGGGAGTGGGAATGCATGGTGTAGGAAATTGCTATTTTTTTGTAAATCTAGAAGTACTATTTGAATTTTAAAATCTGTAAGTATATTACTTTGATAAAAGGAAACTATTATAAGTTTTAAGAAGTGTATAAGTAACTAGTACAATGGTAGTAAGTGGCACAATTATTACTCAAACTCGAATCTTTCTAAATTCTAATGGCTTCTTAACATTTTTTACGACTACATACACTACGGTGAAGGAAAGGAAGAGCCAGCGATTACTCCCAGGTCTCTTTCCTAGGATCTAAAAGGAAAGTTGTACATAGAAATCAGTGTAAAAGGAGCACAAAGACTTACATGAGACTCTTCACATCCTTTTCCCCACCTTCTGCTTCATACCACCTGTAGACACTTTCCTGTGCCCTACTGTACACGTCAGATTTATCAGTTTGGGGATGAAGGATTTACATAAGAGAGAAAAACAGGGACAAAAAGAAAGGAAGAGAAAAAGAAAACTGTAGGTTGAAAGTAGGGAGAAGTTGGGAATTAAGAGACAGTAAAATGTTTCCCAAAAACTGGGAAAGAAGAAAAGCTACAACTGTTAAAACATACTGACTTCTACATGGCTGATCCACAGTAAATATTACAGAATTGTTTTGTCACTGAACAAAGAGCATCATACAGAAAGAAATTGTCCTCTTCCTCTACTGGCCGTCCTTGTGTCTATTTGTGACTTCTTGGGTCCCTGCAGGCTTCATGCAATCACAGGAGACAGCTAACCCATGTTGGACGCCAGCAAGGCAGGAAAGGTGGGGCAGAAAGATGGAGGGCACATTGTGCCTTGACGACATGGTTGAGCCAGAAGTTAACTAAAACCACTCTACCTCCTCATTCTATGAGACGGTGTCTTTTTCTTAAAGTTAAGAATATTAAATTAGGGTTTTCTGCTATTTGCACCCAGAAGTATCGTAACTGTTTCAGCTTCTGCCCATGAAGGAATAATTCCTACAGAACTTGTCCTTCCACTGTAAACAACTAGATAAAATTTATGAAATTACTAGTTTTAGACATTAGGCAACAGGAAGTGAAGGATGGAGGTTCTGAAAGAAGACTGTTCTTTGATAAGATCAATTAAGCTGATAAACCCATAGCTGTATTGATCACGATAGAAGGGTAGGAGGCACAGATTACCCGTAATAAGCATGAAGGATGGTATCACAGATTTTACTAACACCAAAGGGTAAAAAGGAGACTATCTGAGCATCTTTAGATGAGATGAAGAAATTCCTTGAACCATATGAATTACCAAACCTGACCAAAGAAAAAATAGAAAATCTGAGTAACCCTATATTTCTTAAACCCCATATTAAGTTGAATTTGTAAGTAAAAATCTTCCAAAAAGGAAAATTCCAGCCCCAGGTGGTCTCACTGGTGAGTTCTATTCAAACATTGAAGGAAGACATATTAATCCTACAAAAACTCTCTCCAAAAACAAAAGACCAAGCGACACTTCTCTACTTCTACCACTCATCTAGTGGCAGGAAGCAGGTCTGATTTCACTCTGGACCTCCAGCCCCTTGAGCAGTGAGTGGATGAGTGAATAAACGACTAAACGAATTGGCCTTCTCATTGCCATGTGCTCTGGGCCTGACAGTAGCCCCAGCTGTGAACTGTGATTGACATAAGCCAGTCGTGGTTCTCCCATTTCCCTCGACTGCGTTTGGATCGGTGGTGGCCTGTGACTTCGTTCTAGCCCCTGAGAAACGCAGGTGGTGGTGGTGGGTCATTCCCTAATGTACTCAAGCTGGACCCTTGACCTGAAAACAGCTATGTGTCTTGCTTCAGTTAACCTACCTATGTTAATCAGAACAGTTCCAACTACCACGAAAACAATTCATAGTTCATGATTGTTCCTTAAATGTCCAGACTCACCAACCCTGCCCCTACTTACCTAGCAACACATCCAGGCATCCATTTTGAGAGCAGTTTGCAATCCTTAGTTATTAGCAATGATGACTGATAAACAGCCCCGTGCCCCATTCTACTTTCCGGAGACAAAGCAGCATTTGGAAACAGATCTCAATGGTGAGCCAGTGCTGTCCCCACTCTGCGTCTCCTAGGAGGTGTGGGGGGTCAGGGGGGAGTAAGAATTACAGTGACAAGAAGGAGGGAAACTGCTGGAAAGTATGTCTTAGTTTTGAGATTAGGAAAGGTGTTGATGCGAAGGTGGAAAAACATTTGCCTAAACTTGTCCCCCTTTTTTCTCCAATACTTAGGCTGTTTATTGGGGTCCCTTTCTCTCCAGCCCATTTACTGGAGTAGGGCTTTGCAAAGCCGTCTCCTAGCAGCCGAATGCAGAAGGCCCATTCATAGTACAATGGACGGAAAGGAAAGAAAGAGCTTGGTTTGTTTAAACTGCCTCTGTCTTCATTCACAGCCCGATGTCCGTCTGCATTGTGACACCCACAATGGCACTAAGGGACTCATTGTGACCGAAAACAAACCAAAACAGAATACGGGATGCTAAGATAAAAGAGTCATGCAACAAAATCGCTTAAAATCTAAGTCGCACATCTGAGATTTATGTTACCTTTTGGCTGTGTGGCCTATTGACCAGTGTTTATAATGACCATCAGAGTTTAATAAACAAAAAGATAAATGGGAACTTGTACATTTTCAAGGCGCTTCCACGGAGAGGATGGGTATGCTGGGCTGCTTTGGAAGCTGTTTAATAATCATCGTTCTTTGTTTGCACAGCATTCGGGAGCCACCCTCGCACGTTGCGCTTATTTTCCTTCTGGTACACAGGCCCTGGCGGTGCCCGTGTGGCCAGGCAGCATCCCCCGCACAGCCGCCCCCGCCCGCCCCCAATCCCACCTCCACCCCCTGCCCCGACCGACATCAGATGCTGCAGGAACCCACGCCCAGTTCAGCAGGCAACAGGTGGAAGGTTGAATAGCTTCACACGTTTTTCGGGAGGGGGTGGGGAGAAAGAGGAAAAAAAGGAGGGCGGGAGGGCAGGCTTTTGGGAGCCGATTTAAGGATTAGATCAGATGTTATTGCTAGTGAAAAATTAAACAGCCCGGTGCTCTGGGGAGTGCAGATTAATATATTTAGTGACTGTGCGCACAAAGGCCGCTCATTGTAGCCACGTCTGAATGCCTGTGAATAGGATGGAACATATGCGGCCTGTCACCGCAGGTGCCCACATCTGTTCCTCTGCGGGCAGATGCTCGCAGAAAGGAGGTGGGAGGCGGGGAAGGACGGCGCAGTCGCGCAGGGCAGCTCGGGTCCGGCTGGGACAAGCGGGCGGGGCGGCCTCCTCGCGGTTCCGGCCCGGCCCGCGCCCCGCCCCGCGGGCCGGGTGATTGACGGGCGCCGGGACCGGCGACAGGTGCCCGCGACCTCCGGATGGGGCGCGTCCCGGAGCGAGGCCTCGGGAGGGCCCGGGTCGCTCGCGCCGCCCTTTCTTTCCCATCCTCATTGTCTGACACGGTCACGGGCCGGCGACCCCCAGGTGGGGCCGCGCCTCGGTGCAGGTGACCGGGTGGGCCCCCCCCACACCGCCGCACGCCCGGCGGCCGGGGGTGACCCGCTGACCTGGCCCTCCCAACCCGGCGCTCATGCCCCTGCGGCGAGTGCCCGGCCCGCCGCCGCCACCCCCTCCAGGCAGCCCTCCGGAGCGCCCACTGGCGCCGCACCCCCTCCAGGCAGCCCTCCAGAGCGCCCGGCCCGGCGCGTTCAGTCGGGGGCCGCTCGGGCGGGTGAGCGGAGCAGCTGCGCGGTCATCCGATCGGGACAAAGGCGCCCGGAGCCGCGCCAGGTAAACAGCGCTTTGTCATGGAGATGAGCGCGGACCGCCGGGCAGATGATCCCGGGGTCGGAGGAGCGGACTCCGCGCCGCCAGCTGAGCCACGCGACCGCCTTTCTCATGCAAACCAGCGCATGCCTCCGCAACCCCGGCCCGCGCTGCGCCCCAGGGCGCGGGGTCCCCGCTCCGGACCACGTGGCCGGGCCGTCCTTCCTCCCTACCGCGGGTGTCTGCGCTTGGCGGGTGAAAGGGAGGGCGGAGGGGAGGCGTCAAGCCCACTGGGTCTTCCCTGGGCTCTGTCCTCCGGTACCGGCGCCCTCCGCCTCGCGCCAACCTGCCGCCCACCAGGAGTGGTCCTGGGCGTCTGCAGGCCGCCCCTCCCCCGAGGGAAACGTCCCAGGGAGGGCAGGGGAGGCCGAGCTGTGGGGCCTTCCTTGGTGTGCCGCGTAGCGTTTATCCTTAGCGAGAGGGAAGCCCCGGAGCCTGAATATAAAAGCTAGATCTGCCCCTCTTTCCCGCCGTGGACAAACGGATGGCTTGGGTTAGGATGTATCTTCAACAGAGTGATCCGGAAGGAACTTGATCAGGTGCAAACACACCGTGTATACATTCGGGTCAGTGCGTCCTGTAAATGTTCACGTGTCTCTGGGGTTCTGTCCTTAAGAAGAAGTAAGGGACCATCCATCACAGCCACCCCGCGCGGCTGAGGTTGTACCCACAGATGTCTGTGGAGCTTCCTGTGTGCGAAGCAAGCAGGCCAGTTCCTCTGCTCTTTCACCCGCTGAAGGATTCCAGACCTGTGACTGATGGGGAGTGGGCAGAAGGGTGTGCTGGTGGGAGATGTGATGCTAATGCCAATGAATAAACTTGCTTTAGGTTCCCTTCATCATCTTCTGCTTTTTCAAGTAAGCTGGCATGTTTGATCAACACCAGATTTGCTGCCTGGAAGTTTTTCATTTTCTTGTTCTGAACAAGGACCCTAATTCTTCTTAGGAATAAGAGAACCTCTCTGTTGGGTATACAGTATTCAGTTGGTCTAAGAAAACACAAACCCCACTCAAGTCTCCAGACTTGTTTACACAGAAAACTGAACCTGGGGCTGGCCTGGAGTCTGGGTCCTGTTCTGGGCATTGTTTACTGCAATCTGCCCAAGCCCTCCTCCCCCGCCACACACATACCTCAGGGATAGAACCTTTCTTTGGGCAAACGGGGATGGAAACAGGATGGGGCTGACCACAGTGTGAGTCACACTCACTGCTGAGGATGGGCATATTTAATCTGATAAAATGATGGTCGTGAGCTTTTATTCCCAAGTGGCCTAATAAAATGATGGGGAAAATGATCAGGGTCGCCAACAAGCAGAGAACTCAGCTGTAGTTGGTGCGGCTGTGGTTCTGATTATACAGCTGAGCCTACCCTGGTCATTGGGGTCACTCGGGCTATAAGCTCTGAATGCCCGGCAAAAATAAAACACCAACACCAGGTGGTAAATCCCTCTCCCCACTCCTGTGTCTGATGTATTGGGTGCCTTCGAAGCCCTAATGAGCCTCACTTTGTACAGTAAATTTGCTGAGACATCAAAAAGTATTTAAAAGAAAGTTTCCTGCTTTTTCCTAATGAGCAAGGTGAGGATTTATGGTGTGTGTGGGAGGAGGGAATCTGGCTGCTAAAGCCAGCACGGGGGCAACTCTGTTTAACATAGTCGAGCTTAAGCTCCCTCCTGCATTTAGGGGGTTCAGAGCGATTAGTCGCAGGAGTATACAGACATGCAGTTAGGGAGTGAAAAAACGCCATTTGGTTTGGAGCAGATGGCTGGCTAGGGGGCTGATGGCGTCTAAAGGCGTGTCATCCCCCTTCAGCCTGAATCCCTAAGGGCTCCCCTTGTCTTCCCAATCAATGAAAATTAAAGTGCAAAGAAAGGATGAATAGTTGGACCTCGAGTCTCTCCTTTGTTCATCTCAGCTACTGGTGTGCAGGAGTTAAACTACAACAGACTCCTATAGAAACACTGAAGTTAAACAGTCTCCCGTTAGCTCAGCTTTGAAAGGGAGAGGGGGAGAGGGCCCAACGTGGGGTGGGGGGAAAGAGAGAGAGAGAGAAGGAGAAGAAGATGGAGAGAGAAGAGGAGGAAGAAAGTAGAGGAAAGAAGAGCCGGAGGAGGAGGAAGGGCAAGAAAAGGGCTTTCTGCTTGATTTCCCCAATACAGAATTGCGTGGCATAAATTAAGTTGGAAAAGAATGAACGCTTTGGGCAGGATTCTGATGGATTTTACGATGCCTTTCAGTTCCGCTTTGCCGCTGTAATCGAGAAATCTGTGCCATGTCAATTTAACAAATACTTGATACTGAGGCGGGTTTGTTAAAGATTTGGGGCAAGTCGTTCCCCCCCCCAAGGTTTAAGCCCTTGGGCGTGGAACTTTTTATTTCCAGTTTTCTAAACAGGCATTCAGATGAGCCTGTTTCCCACTTCCATTTTCTAATTAAAAGGTTCCCTATATTTCATTTCTTACCGAAATCTACTCTCAGTCTGGAAGCACAGAGGATTTAGAGTTCACATTCCTTTCTTCTTTTGGCCTCTCCTGCTCCTGGAACCCTCTTACCTCTCTCCCCACCACTGTCTCTCTCTCTCTCTCTCTCTCTCTCTCACACACACACACACACACACACACACACACACACACCAGCTTCCATGCAGTAGGGAGCAGAGTTCTCAGAAATTAGCTTTCAGAGGAAACATGGATGTAGTGAAAAAAGGATGCTGACACTAGGTGGCAAGATTAAATTAGGATTCGCACTGGCCCAGCCCTGTGGTGATGCAGCGAGTCCTCGAAAAGTCCACAGAGGGCGGCCACGCTGGGACTGCCACCGTCCTGGGGGCACAGGAGGTTTTGAAGTCTCCATTTGTTGTGAACCAAACCGTAGGGGGTTCTGGTGGGGTCCAAGCCTGCCTTTCTCACCTCAGCCTTAAACATTACATGCACATTACTTTCGATTAATTCTTTGCTTCTCTGGCATCAGTGGAAAACCTACAATCTGTCCTGAAGGTATTTGGGAGCCTGTTGCCTAACAGCTGGAGGGATGGCCATGAATGACTTCAACTGATTACTTTGGTATTTGAGAATTTTCCCTCTTCCCGTGCATTACATGGTACACTGTGATCTCAACATCTGCCTCAATGAAAGTCACACTTTGCCAGGACAGTGGGGGTGGGAGAGAGACCTCGAAGTGCGCCCAGCAAGAAGCTGGATGCCGGAGTAGGAGTCCAGGCCCCACCTTAACTCTGCATTGCGCCCGCAACCATGAGAGCAATTTAGATAGCTCATTGTGTGATAACGTGTGTTCTCGGCCCTCCCAATAAACTCATTTCCCTTAAAAAAAAATGAAAACAAAAGTTCTAGTGTCTGATGGACGTGTAAACCCTAATAAGGTGATGGTTGTGCGAAGGTTGCGGGTTGAGTCGGCCAGGCTAGAGGGTCTTTAGAACATGTGCCGGACATTGTTGCAGAGGCCGCGGCGCGCGCGGAGGGGAGCTCTTTCTCTCCGCATTGTGCGGGGAGCAGGTGCGGTCTGCATTACCATACAGCTGAGCGCACAAAGAGCCACTGATTCAGCCTCGCACAATAACAGACTGCCTTAATGACAGCCACGCGAACGACACACACCAAACTCACTTTTTACCAAGCAGAGGGAGGCCGAGGGGGGAAGACACAGGAGAAAGGGGCCGGAGACCCAGGAAAGGTGTCGGAGGCCGAGAATAGCGCCCGGAAGGGTGCGTGTGTGTTTTTGGGGCGGAGGGGGGGCGGTGGTTTAAGGCGTCAGGATCCCGGGCGCTAGCCGGACCCCGCCCCCCAGCGGCCGCCGACCAGCGCGGGGACACCCCGAGCTCGCGGCAATAGGGTCCCCGGGGGCGCCGCGCTCGCCCCTGTGTTCCCAGACGCAGAGTCGCCGTCCTTGCCCGGAGACGTCTGGGTGTCAGACCTTCCCAAACTTCCCGAAACTGCCGCTGCCCTCTCGCCACCCTCTGCCCGCCGCTCAAGCCTGCCCCCTCCCTCTCGTGCCCGGTCCCCCGCCCCGGAGACTCCTCCTTAGGAAGAGGCTGCCCGGGAGAAGGGGCGGCCCACCGGGAACTGGGCCTCCGACTTCGCCCCCGCCGCCAGACCCCGGCCGCGGCGCGCAACAGGGACGAAGGCGGGCGCCGCGGCGACCGGAGAGTTCCCGAGGCCGGACGCGGCCTCACCCGCCGGGTGGCTCACGGCAGGGCAGGGGCGCAGCGCCATCCCCGCGGGTCCCGGGGCCTCTGCGAGCCTGTGGCCGGGAGGGCAGCGCCGAGGAGCCCGGGCGGCGGCACCAGCCTCGGGCGCAGAGGGGATTCTTGCGGTGAACGTTTTACAGGAATGTAAATGAGTGCGTTTCGTGCGGTGGGGGGCTGGGGGCGGGGGCAGGGGAGGGCCGGGGGCGGGGAGGGTGGGGGCGGGGAGGAGGGTTGCACATTTTACAGCTCACTGACCATTTGGCGATCCATTGAGAGGAGGGTTTGGAAAAGTGGCTCCTTTGTGACAGCTCTCGCCAGATTGGGGGGCTGCTCATTTGCATCTCATTAGCCATGCGGGCGGCCGGCGGGATATAAGGCGGCGGCGCGGGGCGAGCCCGAGCCCTTGCGCGCCCGCGGAGCCCCGGCCGGCGCCGCACCAGACGCACAGCCTGGCGCGCAGCCTCCGCCGGGACCCGGTCCGGGACCCCGGGTGTTGACCTGGATGGCACTGGCTGGGTCCCTGGGAAAAACTCGGGTCCAGGGCGCTCCCCGGACCGCGGCCGCCGAGTGAGCTGGCCGGGCCGCGCCCGCGGGCGCTCCGCCGGCGCCGGATTACCGCCTCGCGCGTGGGATTTCCAGACCCCGGCTCGCTAATCGGACTCGCGGGGAGCCCTGCAGCTCGTCGGGAATTGGGCTGAATATCTGGACGCTTTCTCTCCTCTCTTTTTTTTCTTTCTTTCTTTCCTCCTTTTTTTTTTTTTTTTTTTTTTGCGAAGAATCTTGAGACAAAACCAGGAAGCAGACGACCCCTACCTACTCGTGGATTGGAAGAAAGAGGGGAAAACCGAAAGTTGCCGCGCCAGAAGCAATCTCTCCGGGGAGCCTTTTTTTTTTTTTCCCCCTCGTGCATCCCCGGAGCCGCAGTCGCCTCCGCAGGGAGGATCTAAGGAAACTCGGCCTCGGAAAGAGCCGGAGACGGACCCTTGAGGAAAGAAGTCCGGATAATCCCAGCCCGAGGCAAAGCGGCGGCGCTTTCCTGCCCGCGCTCCTGGAGACACCTTCCTCCCCGAGCATTCCCTGGCGATTTCAGAAGAGAAGGGGGACGCGAGGAGAGCGAGCGCGGCCGGCGGTGCACCATGGGCCGGCGGTGCGCCCTGGCCCTCGCCGTGCTCTCGGCCCTGCTGTGCCAGGTAAGTTGCCAGGCGGGGTCCTAAGGGCCGCGCCGTCAGGTAGGCTGTCAGCGGGGCTCTCCGGCTCCCTGTGGCGTCAGGTGGGGGGGGACCCGGGGCGCGGGCCGCGCGGGGGGCAGGGCCCGGGGCAGGACGCGGCCGGGCGGGCTCCCCGCGCCTGGAGCCCCACGCCCTAGCCTCGCCCGCAGGTCTGGAGCTCCGGGGTGTTCGAGCTGAAGCTGCAGGAGTTCGTCAACAAGAAGGGGCTGCTGGGGAACCGCAACTGCTGCCGCGGGGGCGCGGGGCCGCCGCCGTGCGCCTGCAGGACTTTCTTCCGCGTGTGCCTCAAGCACTACCAGGCCAGCGTTTCCCCCGAGCCTCCCTGCACCTACGGCAGCACCGTCACGCCGGTGCTGGGCGTCGACTCCTTCAGCCTCCCGGACGGCGCGGGCGCGGACACCGCCTTCAGCAACCCCATCCGCTTCCCCTTTGGCTTCACCTGGCCGGTGAGCGCCGCACCTGCGGGCGCGGGGCGGGCGGGGCGGGCGGCAGGTGGGCAGGGAGGCGGCCGCCAGCCCTGCTCCGGGGCGCGGCGGGGGCGCGCGGCTGGGCCTGGGCAGGTGGGCGCCGCGGTCCGCGGGGGCCTGGGGCATTGACTCCACGCCCGGGTGATCTGCAGGCGGCGGCGGCGGCGGCGGCGGAGGGGAGTGTGGGAGGTGACAGCCGGGATAGAGTGAGGCAGAGAGGCTGAGGACCCGGGACATTTCCGTATCCGGTCTCTGCGCCTAGCCCCCAAGTTGAACGGGCCCCTTCACTTGGGAAAGTTCTAGTTCCCCAGCTCGTGGACTGGCTAGTTGTTCTGTCGCCCTCGCAGCCTGACAGCCCCCAGGCCCTCTGCTTGGCGCCTTCCCCAGGAGACTGCAGACAAGCCCCTCCAGCCCCGCCTGCTGCGCGCAATCGTTTTTCCTTTTCTTTTTCTTCTTCTTCTTTTTTTTTTTTTACTGCGATATCCTGTATTAACAGGCTGAAAAAACACGTCAGGAAACCACTCTTTAAAAAGTTCTTCCATTTCCTTAAGGAAAGTGAAATCAGACAAGAGATGTACAGAGACCCCCCCCCCCCCCCCACGACACATTGCACACAGACCTGCGACGACTTGGTCGTCCCGAAAGCTTTGATTCTTTTTTAAACATTTCTGGTTTATCTTCTGTCTCCTCCCCCTTCCTCCAGGGAACCTTCTCTCTGATCATTGAAGCTCTCCACTCTGATTCTCCTGATGACCTCGCAACAGGTAAAAACAAACCAAAACGCTCCCAAACTGTGCAAACTGCGTCTCCAGTTATTATGTATTTGAGTTCAGATCTCCCCAGAAACAAACGTCTGCATCTTTCATTCTGCAAGTTACTCCGGAAGGTTGAGGAGAAGAGCCTTCAGCCTCCTTGCCCAGCATCCTTTCCACCTCCCTCACTCCCCGAGCCTCTGGGTTCCCAGTCAGAACCAACAGAGCATCCTCTTCCTGCAGAGAACCCGGAAAGGCTCATCAGCCGCCTGGCCACGCAGAGGCACCTGACGGTGGGCGAGGAGTGGTCCCAGGACCTGCACAGCAGCGGTCGCACAGACCTCAAGTACTCCTACCGATTCGTGTGTGACGAACACTACTACGGGGAAGGCTGCTCCGTCTTCTGCCGCCCCCGCGACGACGCCTTCGGCCACTTCACCTGCGGGGAGCGAGGGGAAAAAGTCTGCAACCCTGGCTGGAAAGGCCAGTACTGCACTGAGCGTGAGTCCCTGCGGGAGGCCGCCGCTCCCTCAGTTTACCCCTCCCCAGGCCTGCTCCCCCACCCCCACCCCCGGCAGTGGGGACATATTCTCCGAGCTGCTGGCATCTTGGGGTTTTAGCCCCGGAGAGATGTTCTGGTGGGGAAACCGGGGCCAGGGAACCAGAGAGATTTGCTGAGACCCCACAGTTAGCCAGTGGCAGGTTGGGGTCAACTTAGACGTTTCAACTTCCGCTATGGGAAGCTGCCTTTCTTAATCAGGGAGGATTTTGGACACAGGGCCAGGGGTCAGGAAGTAAGCCTGAGGGAAGGGAGGGAGGAAGGAAGGGAGGAACAGAGAGGAGGCTGTGTGCAGGGCGTGCTTTTACCAAAGGAGTTCTCTTTGCCCAGACAGCTTCTCATTGAAAAGTGCTTCATTTTCTCTCCGGAGTTGGTGTGCTTGGCCCGTTTAAAAACACTCCACTGTTCACGACACTTTCACTCGCGGGGTCTATGGACGTGGGTGGGTGTGTTTCGAGGCCTGGGCCTGCCAGCCCTGCTTGTCCTGCTTGCGGGATGCTCACGTAGTACCCTGCCTGGGAGGGGGGACATACCTTTACAGAAGTGACTTAGGCCCTGCCTGCCGTAGTTCTGTATTCTCCAGGCAGGCAGGGTAGCTGCACAGGTGCAGGGGGCATAGGAGGGTTGTGAGGACCGGCTGGCTCCTGGGCCTGGTTCAGCTGGACCCCACTTGCCTCACTGCCACCTCGCACTCTAGGTGTCAGGTGGGGTGGGTCCTAGGGCTTCCCCAGAAACCCCAGGGAACCTTGCTTCCGCCCCCGAGCCTGGGAACCTTCTCTGGCAGGACAGAACCTCTCGCCGGGAGACGCAGCTTCTCAGTTTGGATTTGCGCGTACCTGCAGTGTCATTGTCGCTCAGCCCGCACAGCTTTCCACAGCTCCTCTGAGCTCGCCTTGGCCTGAGCTGGCTCTGTTGTCTTAAAAACTTGTGGAGCGGCTTGTTAATGAGTTTCATAACCAGGAGAAGGGAGCCAGCTGAAACCTCAGCCTCCAGCCTCCCCACCCCCTCCGGGACCTCTGGCCGGCCTGCCGCCTCCCTCCTGGCTACCCTCCCTCTCCCTCACCGTGGGGTTGCCATAAACTTAAACTTTTTTTCTTCTTATTCAAACACTGGAGTCTGTCCCCGCCCCCAGCTCGCGCGTGCCATCGATTAGATCTCTCCGGGGATAGGCGGCTGGGACGCACGCCTGTTCTCATTGGTGGAAAGGGTGCACGTGTGTGTGTGTGTGTGTATGTGTGTGTGTGTGTGTGTGTGTGTGTGTGTGTGTGTGGTGTACACGCTGGGGTGTGTGTGAGGGGTGGGGGCATGGGGGGCGAGGGGGAGGCCGGTATTGTTGCACTGGGGCAGCTGCTGGGAGAGAACAGACAATAGAGCAGCTGTCTTGCCCTGGTACTCTGCATACCAGCTGTCCACCCTTATCTACACACACACTTTCTGGGTATTAAGAGGTGGAGCTTTGTGCATAGAATTGGGAAGTGGGGGAGGAGGAGGGGGAAGGACTTCTGACCCTCTCTTAGAAGAAAAGGGGCCGGGTGTGTGGGGGGGCTTCCGCGCTCTTTTGTCCTGGAGCCGCTGTGTTAAGAAGAATGCTCCTCCTGGGCTGAGTAAAGTCCGCGGTGGTTACCGGGCAGGACGGTCGATGCCCGGGGCTCGGCGAGGCTCTGTGGCGGAGCTGGGCACGGTCTGTAGCCCTGTTGTGCTGGGGGCCACTCTGGTGGGCTTGACGCTGTGCCTTTTCTTCTCGCAGCCATCTGCTTGCCGGGGTGCGATGAGCAACATGGGTTTTGCGACAAGCCAGGGGAATGCAAGTAAGTTTGCAAGAGCTGCTTTTTTCTTTTTCTTGTTGTCCTTTTACACCTAGTGTATTAGTAAAGCATCTCTAGATGCGCTTTTGAAAACCGCAGGTAAGATTAGCTGGTTGGAGGGAGCTGTTTTTCTGTGTTTCTACTAAATAAACACATGGACGGGCATAGGGTCAAGGGCTGTCATCCATCTAAACTCCTCAGTGGTGTGGAACTTACAGATGGAGATTTAAAAAGAATTGGCACAGAAGAAGAGAGAGTTTAGTTGGTTCTCAAACTTCGCAGCACATTAGAATTACCTAGAGATGCTGCCCCGGTTGGCCCTTGGACCCAGAGTCAGACCCTCTGACGTGGGACGAAGGCATCCACGTGGTTTAAAGCTCCTGAGGACGGTCCAGTGTCCTGCCTCATTTGAGAACCAGCGGTGTTGATGCTGTTGGAAGACAGTCTCTCGTGATTGGGAAAGGTGTTGCTAGGAAGCCGGTAGCGTCAGCGTCCACTGACTCTGTCCTCTCCTCCAAGGTGCAGAGTGGGCTGGCAGGGCCGGTACTGTGACCAGTGCATTCGGTACCCCGGCTGTCTCCACGGCACCTGCCAGCAGCCCTGGCAATGCAACTGCCAGGAAGGCTGGGGGGGCCTTTTCTGCAACCAGGGTAAGCCTCCTGTCCCCCGCCAGGCAGCCTGGCTTCCCGGGCTCTGTCTCAGGGAAGTACGGTCTCCCGAATTTAACCCTGGGCCTCCCTTCTCCTCCTCTTCCCGTCTCCACCCTCACAGACCTGAACTACTGCACACACCACAAGCCCTGCAAGAATGGGGCCACCTGCACCAACACGGGCCAGGGAAGCTACACTTGCTCTTGCCGGCCTGGGTACACGGGGGCCAACTGCGAGACGGAGGTGGATGAGTGCAGTGCCAGCCCCTGCAGGAATGGAGGGAGCTGCACGGTGAGTCTGGCCACCGTGGGCTCTCCTGCCGAACCGGGAACCCTGGTTTGAGACAGACCGTGTGGGTCCCTCGGAACGATGTAGGAAAGCTTTCTTCATCTTCTCCATTACTCAGGACCTCGAGAACAGCTACTCCTGCACCTGCCCGCCTGGCTTCTACGGCAGGATCTGCGAGCTGAGTGCCATGGTGTGTGCCGACGGCCCCTGCTTCAACGGGGGACGGTGCTCGGACAACCCCAAGGGAGGGTACACCTGCCGCTGCCCTGGGGGCTTCTCTGGCTTTAACTGTGAGAAGAAAATGGATTCCTGCAGTTCCTCACCCTGTTCCAATGGTAAGGGGGCCGCCTGACCCATCCGAGACGTTGTCCAGTGGTCCACACTGGTGAGAACGCGTCAGAAGCGCAGAGTTTAGTTTCAGGCTGAGTTCATCACTTTGTGAGTTGCCTTGCGTTTCAGAAGCCCTTCCGTCTGAACAGTGAGAAACTGTTCATAGAAATCTCATCCCTGAGTCTGGAAGCACCCAGGGAGCTAGGAAGGCAGGCAGGGGCGTTCCTTGTCCGCAGGGCCCGGCGCAGGTGGAGACGCAATGACCTGCGCGCCGTCCTGCGGTGCCTCGGGTGCCCGAGACTCCGAACATCAGCGGGTCAGCCCCAGCGCTAGCCCAGCCACTGCGCTTTTGGAGGGAAGCCCAGCTCTGCTCTGTCACCAAGCAGAGCCGTCCGCTGCGAGGATGTATGGTCTCCACGAGTGGGGGGGGCGCCCTAAGCAAACTCACAGAGGGGGAAGCTGGGCCCCAGGCAGGCTGGACCATTCTGGAAGCTTCTGGAGCTTCTGCGTGGGGTGTGATAATCGATGGAGAGGAATCAGCTCGCTTTGCTCTCCATGTTCTGTACAGAAGGTGTGGCGTCCTGGGGTCAGGCTCTCTCTCCTGTTGGTTTCCAGCCGCTGAACCAATAGAGCAGTGGGTGCTTCATGTCTAGAGAGGAAGAATAGGGAGGTTTAGCAGGCTTGGCTCTGGAAAGACAAAGACCAAACCCCAGCCTCCTCCCTCCCTTCCTTTCTTCGTTTCTCTTTCTTTCTGTTTCAAGTCTTACTTGTCACTAACTGTGTAACTGTGGGCAAGCACGTCATCCTCTTTAAGCCTTGGTTTCCTCATCTGTAAACTGGGTCCTTTGTTGGCTTGCTGTGAAGGCGAATGCAGCACTGTAGGCAAAGCGTTTTGCACGGTGCATGTCAGGAGGTATTAGCCTGTATTTTTTAGGTGATTTATGGAGCTTGACCAGAAACCCCACCCCGGCCCTCGCCGTGGGCCTGTGTTTGATGTATGTTGTCTTAAGCGGTGGCCTCTGTCCGGTCTGCCCCTGTGTCTCTGCTTTGGTGTGTGACGCAGCGGCCGGGGCAGCACGTGCTTCAGGGCATTTTCTGGGTGACAAGCCGCTGCCCTTGTCCGTGTCCCAGGTGCGCAGTGCGTAGACCTTGGCGATGCTTACGTGTGCCGCTGCCCAGCCGGCTTCTCTGGGAGGCACTGTGACGACAGCGTGGACGACTGTGCCTCTTCGCCGTGTGCCAACGGCGGCACGTGCCGGGACGGCGTGAATGAGTATTCCTGCACCTGCCCCCCCGGGTACACGGGCACAAACTGCAGTGCCCCCGTCAGCAGGTGTGAGCACGCACCCTGCCACAACGGGGCCACCTGCCACGAGCGGGCCCTCCGCTACCTGTGCGAGTGCGCCCGGGGCTACGGGGGCCCCAACTGCCAGTTCCTGCTTCCCGAGCTGCCCCCGGGCCCCGTGGTGGTGGACCTCACCGAGAAATACGTGGAGGGCCAAGCCGGCGCGTTCCCCTGGGTGGCCGTCGGCGCGGGCGCGGTCCTCGTCCTCACGCTGCTGCTGGGCTGCGCTGCCGCCGTGGTCTGCGTTCGGCTGAGGCTGCAGAAGCGCCGGCCCCCCGCCGACCCCTGCCCGGGGGAGGCGGAGACCATGAATAACCTGGCCAACCGCCGGCGGGAGAAGGACATCTCTGTCAGCGTCATCGGGGCCACGCAGATCAAGAACACCAACAAGAAGGTGGACCTGCACACGGAGCCCGGCACCGAGAAGAACAGCCTCAAGGCTTGCGACCCCGCCGTGGGCTATAACCTGCTGCAGGACCTCAAGGGTGCCGCTGCCAGCGGGGAGCCCCACAGCAAACGTGATGCCAAGAGCCAGCCCCAGGGCTCTGCGGGGGAGGAGAAGAGTGCCCCGACCCTCAGGGGGTGCGTGCTACGGGCCAGAGGGGACAGGCGGGAAGGCCAGCAGCGGGGAGGGTGCCCGACCCTCGCGGGGTGCCTCGGGCCAGGCCGGGCAGGGGGACCAGCTGGCTGTGTTCCTCCAAGCACTGGTCATTGTACTGTTCAAAAATGTTTTCACGTGTTGACTATGGATGTCTTTCATTTCCCTTCTAGTGGAGAAGCAGCTGAAAGAAAAAGGCCGGACTCTGTGTACTCCACTTCGAAAGACACAAAGTACCAGTCGGTGTACGTCATATCCGAGGAGAAGGACGAGTGCGTCATCGCAACTGAGGTCAGCGCACGGCTGCCCGACCCACCCTCAGCCCGGCCGGGTCGGAACCGGGCCTATGACTTGTGCTAACCTCCCCTCTGTCTCTTGGCCCCCCTAGGTGTAAAGTGGAGGTGATGTGGCGAATTCCCGTTTCTCTTAGAATAAGTGAACTTCCAAGGATATCTGCCCCGACGATGCTGCTGAGAGGAGCGGAGGTGCTCGTGACTGCTGCTGGGAAGCCAGGTCCTCTTCCTGCCGAGGGGGCGGCCGGCAGGCGTTCCAGGCGCCTGTCGCACTGCCTTTTAGGACGTTTCCATTGCACTATGGACAGTTGCTTTTAAAGAATATATATTTAAATGAATGGACTTGATCACTACGTGAGAAGCTCGCACTGCTTGGAGTGTGTCTGTTGGATTCTATGAGCCAGTCTCTTCTTGAATTAGAATCACAAACACTGCCTTTATTGTCCTTTTTGATACTAAAATGTGTTTTTTCTAGGTGGAAAAAAATGTGCGTTATTTTTTGGATTTGTAAAAATATTTTTCATGATATCTGTAAAGCTTGAGTATTTTGTGATGTTCATTTTTATAATTTAAATTTTTGGTAAATATGTACAAAGGCACTTCGGGTCTATGTGATTATATTTTTTTGTATATAAATGTATTTATGGAATATTGTGCAAATGTTATTTGAGGTTTTTTTTTTTACTGTTTTGTTAATGAAGAAATTCCTTTTTAAAATATTTTTCCAAAATAAATATTATGAACGACATCCAGAGGTGTACCTACTCACCCCGCGTCAGAGCAGACTTTCACTCATACTCGTCCGAAGCCGTGAGGACAGAAACGGCCTCTGCTTTTCTGTTTCCCAGGTCTTTGCATAGTTTCATTGGATTGATGAAAAGCAACTTTCCTCGCTCCTCTGCCCACCTCAGAGAACCCTCCAAGGTCACTGTCAGGAGAAGGAAGGGGCGGGTGCGGTGCTGCTGGTCGCTTGATTCCCTGAGCATCCCCTGAACTGCACGGAAACCTGAGGGCTCTTCATGTCCGGTCAGTGCTGAGAAGCCTCGGAGCTGGCCACCTTCCATCGGAGCCTTATTTTTATCGGGACTGGAACAAAGCCTCATTTTGGATTAAATACCCACAGAGCACTTTAATGTCGTCATGACAAAGGCTTTCGGTCCTCGAGTAATACTTATTCATTGATTTGTGGGTTTATCTCTAGCTAATTGAAAAGAGTTAGTTGCCTCCTAATTCAACCACGGTTGCCATGGGACAGACAACAGCAATGATAAAAACACTCTTCTTGGGTGGTTACTACCTCCATGTGAATTATCTCATTAATCCTCCGAGATAGTAGCTTCCTTACTCCCATTTTATAGCTGAGGAGACTGAGGCTTGGGGAGGTGAAGGTACTTGCTCGGGGTTGGTAAGTGGCAAAGTCAGCATTCAAGTCTGGGCAGTCTGGCTCCAGACCCTGGTTTGATCATTATCTGTCAGAACTCAGCTTCTTATTGAGAACGACAGGGATTTAACAGACCGCATCACTGGTGCCATTCAGTGGTCAGCTCTCGAGGACAAGTTAGTGTTGGGGAAAAGTGCTTTACTCCCGGGGTCAGAGGGGAACAGGCAGAGGGCTTAACTAATGAGAGGGAAGAGGTTGCCTTTGTCTCAGTGACTGTGATGAATTTATTCCATCGGTCGTTATTGTACAGTCAGAAATTCTGGACTCTTCCTGCGGAGGAAACACAAAGCGTGTTGTGTGTTAACCAGTCCTGATGCCCATCCTCGTGTGTGTAAAGGATGGAGAAGCACGTGCAGTGGACTGGAGACCAAGATAACAACATTGGGGCCAGACGGCACCCAGGAGCCACCCGGCTGGGGCTTCTGCCTCTGAAACACAACCCCATCCATTCCCCACCCCTCTGGCTTGTTATTTTGGAATAACTGCTCACGGGCAGAAACTCCAGTGGAGAGATTGCATCCACGGAAAGAAGTCAGCGTCAGGGCCAAGTGCGGCTGAGGGAGATTTAGGCTTCTGTCCCCTGCTGACTTTAAGGGTTAGCAGCATATTCTAGAATAACTGAGGGGGTCACCAGGTTTCTTTCAAGAGGCTACAGGATCTGGTGAAAGAGTGGGGTGAACTCAATCCCGTTTACGCTTGTTAACCTGGAGTCATCCATAGCTCCCTCTCACTTTCAGCAGTGACCTGACTCGGATAACAAATGGCTTATCTAGTTTCAAGATTATGGAATATTCTGGGATTCTCGCAAAGCCCATTCTATGAAAGGACCTCAATGCACTTAAAGATAATGTCACTTTCATCTTTCCCAGCCTTCTAGTAAAATCAGGGAAGAAATTCATCTTTCATCTAGGTAAGCAAGTAACACGGCAAACTGAGACCGAAAGGTACAGCTTTGGAATTGCCAGCCAGTTGAAAATTGGTGCACGTGGTTCCCTGGGTCCCTCCTGAGACTTACGTTTTAATGGGACATTGAACCAGATGGTCCCTCAGCTTTCAGGGTTTACGTCATTTGCAGGGGGAAGTTCAGGTACATTGACCAAAACATCCACATGAACACGTGGGTATTTACAGACAAGTGTCCACGATTCACTGCCCAAGCTACGCCGGCATGACTAGCCTTGCTAGGAACCAGGCAGGAAGGAGCATCTGTGACAAGAACAAGGAGGTGAAAAGGCAGGTCCCTTCAGCAGGGGTGAAGCTGGCGCTGGACCTGTGCTCCCAAGTTCTGAGGAGCACGGAGCGTGGGTGACGCCTGCCTGAGGGCCCGGCCTGCAGCCTCAGGCCTGCAGCCCACGCTCCAGGGACCGCCTTCCGGGACTTTGGTGAGACAGAAAGGAAGGTGGGGCGCACATACTTTTCCTTAGGCCTTTTTCCTTTAACTTTTCATAGGGACGTAATTTTGGACTTCCAGAAATTCTGCAAAGAGTTCTCGTTATGACGAGGGCTGTCACGCCCGTCCTCCTTCCATCCTGACTGGTTGGCCCTCTGCAGTCAGGACGAGCGGTCCTTTTTTGTCCACAGCAGTGTAGATGTTCCTCAGTGGCTCACAGTCTGCTGCTGCCCCAGGGTGGGCGGTCCCCACCCTCCCGGGTGTGTCTTACCTTCAGGCTCACAAGCCCTCCTGGCCCAGCTCTGGAACTGGCCCCTCTCAGTAACCCTGCTTCCATCAGTGGAGGAGGGAGACAACCGTGTTTTTCATCTTGTGCCTTTGTGAGCCTGACAGCAGCCGGCAGTTACCGAGACGTAAATTGTGAGACCCGGGTGCCCCCCAAGCAGGCCCTTGAGCGAGCGTGACTCGGGTGCACACGCTGCGTCGTTGAGTAGACGGCCAGCAACACAGTGGAGGAAGTATTTTTGCCAAGAAAACTGAACTTGAATCTGGTCAGACGCCTTGATCCCGTTGCAGGAGTCCAGGGCGCTGAGGACACAGTCTGGACACCAGTAGGATCTGCTTGGCCGAGTCCAGGGCAGAAGGAGAGGGATGAGGGGACCCGCAGATTAGAAGCGACTTAGTCAGAAAACAGTTTAAAAATTCATGAGCTGACTGGAGAGACATAAAGCCCGACTGGATGTTTAATGGTGTTAAGCAGTACTTGTACATTTTTTAGATGTGAGAGGTTATTACTGTTAAGTCGAACACAAAAAGAGTACTTAGGTTTTAGAGAAAAATTCTGAAATATTATGGATGAAACAATATTATGTCTGGGATTTGCTTAAAGGTAACGAGACGGGGTGCTGGCAGCGGGCGGGGTGCAGGTGAAACGCGAGGGCTGCTGGCGGCCAGTCGCGGGGCTGGCTGTGGGTGGGGCTGGCTGCACCCTTCTCGCCCCTTGTGTGTGTGTTGGAAACTTGCCATAACTAAAGGCATTAAGATGACTTACACAGTGAGTGCACGCACCCAGGTGACACAGTCACTGGTGCGCGTGTAACGCTGTGTCTCGTAGATGTGCGAGCACAGTGGGTTTTAGGGAGGTTCCCGGTCTTTGCACGTTCAGATGAGGAATCTTGCGAGACCAAACCAAGGCCATCCTACGGCTCGAGACGCAGCGGGGTTTGCTCAGGGCTGTGGTGCCAGGTCCTGGCCCTGCCCCCTGGCTGGGCTCAGTGACTGTCAACTCCGCTGAAACATGATGGTCTTTCCTGAGCAGCTTTGCAAGGACCCCGTTCTCCACGTGACTCCAGAGGCTCCCAGAGCACAAACCCGAGAGTGTCGTTCCTGAAAACCAGCTAACGTCTGCTTTTAGCATAAAGTTCAAAATCCTCACCTTGGTCTGTCAGGCCTTGGTGTAATCCGGCTCCTGACCGTCTTTCTGCCTCAGTCTGTGTCACTCTCCCCACTGTCCCTTCAGCGCTCAGCTCCAGCCACACTGGCCATCGGCATGCAGCTCTGTACCCCTCCCCGGTTCCGAAACTTGGCTGTCACCTCCCACCTGCTGGGCCGTGCTGCGCGGCTCTTCCCCGAGCACCTGCCGACAGGGAAGACCCCTCTGGGCCTCCAGCTGGGGTACCTGGCCTGTCGCAGCACTGTCCTCTGGCCGGCCTGTGGCTGAGTGTGTGCAGCGACGGTGGAAGGCCTGTGTGTCCCGGGGGCGGGCAGGGCTCTCACCACCTCCAGGCCCAGCTTGGAGCTTGAGCGAGAGCTGTCGTCTGTGCACGCTCACCACCCAGGAGGGAAATGCGTACAAGTGTGTGAGGATTTGGTCACGACAGAAGTTTTATTCCTCCCAATGTGACTGGTACTTTGGGATCATAGCATGAAGCCAAACATAGATATGATCTGAGTGGGAGACCACATGACTTTGTTTTTATTCTAATAAGTAAAAGGTCACCTAGACACAGAGTGTGCTGTGAGGATGCTTGCTTGGTACCCAGCCAATGGGGCCATATGCAGTTAGTAATTTCTTAGGCTGTGAATTTTGTAGAAAAACTGTAGGGAAGTTAAATGACTTTCCTAAAGGGCAGCTGCTGGATGTCTGTAGAAACACTGAAAAGAAGAGCGGGACTTGGAACTTGGGCTGAGCTGGACCCCGAACGTGTGGGTGTGCGTCTGTGGGACGTCAAGCCTCACGCGACAGGCGTGCGCACCACGGTACGCTCGACCGTGCCAGGCAGTTGTCATCTGGAAGTAATTCGGAGACAAACTTTTTAAAGATGATGCGTGTCCATGCAGAATATCAGCATTTCCCCCCAGAACAACCTTGAATTACATTCATTTGCTCAAATAAACCAATATTTCCATTTTGGAGAAACCTATCTCACCTGCGTCACCCTGGGAGGTGGGGCGGTGTCGTCCTTGCCTTTTCTTGCTGGCAAGACTTGAAAAACAACCACACTCTCTTTCTCACCTTTCTTGTTTCTTAAGAAAACATCCACTGCTCCACATCTGGCATTTGCTGACTCCGCATTATGGAGATTATAATCTTAAAAGAAATGGGGGTGGTGTCCCTGAAGGTGCCAGCATGAAGCAGCATTTTAAAAGGTACGACGCAGCCTCGGGATCGCTTCCTTTTCTGAAGCTCACGGATGAACATGATGATGCCACGAGCGGCACTCCTAAAGGGCACCGGCTTCAGGGTAAGAGCAGAGAGTCCAAAACAGCAGGGACAGGATGCACGGGGACCAAGGCGCCGCCCGCAGCCTCGGAAGGCTGGCCGGGCTGGTGGGGGGCTGCCGTGGTGGCTGAGTGTCCTTGTGATGTGACCTCTGAAGACCACGTGAACGTGCAGCGGGAACAAGCGTGGAGACCTAGAAAGCTGCGGGCCTGCTCAGGTTCGAATTCTCCGCCACCAATTTCTGCTGTCTACGTCTGTGCTACACACGCACTGGCTTCTACCTCTCATGTGCTCAAATCAATATTAACAAAAAGTTAATAAATCTTTAAGTTAACTTGAACTTTAAAATGACTGGACCAGAAGGGAGAGTGTCAGTCCTGGGCACTTGACCGGAACCTTCGTGGCTTGTGAGCTCGCATCTTCGGAGACAGAATTGGAAGCTGAGACTTTCTGCCATTTTCGGGGCCCAGCGGTGCCACGCAGGGCTTTTACGGGAGTGACCTGCGATGCGCTTCCGTAGCACCAGTGATGTTTCCACGGGGCCCTCGGGCTGCGCTCGCTGCTGCTCTGGAGGCAGGGACGGCGCCCACGACCTCCTCCAGAGTTAGAGTGGCTTCCCGGGACTTTGTGAATTTCAGCCCTTTCTGAGAAGCTTGGAAACCACTTGGGAATAAAAAGTCAAGTTAAATGCAGCATTAAAAAGGGCGTGTTCATAAGGGGAAAACGTCCTAAATTTAGGAGGAGTTTAAGATGGAAGAGCCAGGCGTGCTCCCTTTCTGCTCCTTTTGACCCAGGAGAGGGAAGGAGGCTGGTCACCGCCAGCAGAGCAAAAGGCCCCGCATGCGTGGTCCTGACCCAGCAGGACCGCGGGCGCTGGGCTGCTGGCGATGGTCTGACCAGCACGCACGAGGGAGAGGGGCAGGGTCACCGAGGCTCCAGAGGCAGGCGCGAGTCCGTCTTGGCCAGCGCCCCCTTCCAGGAGGAGGCGCTGCCCTTGGTCCCCGTTCTCAGGCCTCTCTGCTGACCCCACCCTATTCCAATGGCATAAACTCGCCTCTTGTTCCCAAGAGGGCCCTACAGAAAGTAGGACTCTTCCACGCCACTGAGGAAGGGAGGTGGCCTCGGTCCCCCACGGCTCGCGGTGGGGACTACCTTGTGAGGCCGTCCTGGTGGCCAGGTGTTCCCCTGGATGCATTTGGCGTGTCCCCCAGCAGACACACTGATGTTAACAAACTGGCCCAAACAGAACTTGGAGGGTGACCACTTTGCAGTTCCCCTTCCTCCCTTCCTGCAGCGCAGCTCATTCCAAAGCCAAGGATGCTAGTTTTATTTATCTGCTATTTTGAGTGATCTTCGGGTGGATCGCTTTGACAGCCCAGGAGGTGCCCCTTCGGCTGTGAGGCAGCCCGGACCCTCCTGGGCTCCGAGGGCCCCCGCCGTCCTCAGCGTGGGGTGAGCCTGGCCTGAGGCAGCAGAATTCTCAGTTGGAGGAGGAATGCTCTACCCTGCAGCTGTGCCCTAATATATTTGATCTTCTCTGTTTGTAGACATTTGGATGGTTGTCAGTCTAAGTAATGTTTCATTGAACAACTTTGTACATAAATCATTGTGATTATGTCTCATTTTTTCATTATGATAAATTTCTAGTAGTGGAATTAGTTTGTCAAAGGGAATAAACATTATAAAGGCGCTTACGATCTTTAAATTCCCACTAGAAGATTTGTACCAATTTGTAATCCTGCCCGTTGTTCACCAACAAAATGAATCATGATTAAGAAGTTCATTTTCCAATTTGGTTAGTGAAAATAGTGATCAGAATTATTCAATTTTAACCTGTTAGGTGGAGGCTTGAGTCCTGGAGGCCTTACTCTTCCCACGGCACCTGCTGTCCACCAGTGCGGACCTACTGTGTGTTGGGCATTTCATAGACCTTTTTAAGGTAAGTTCATAACACACCTGGGTGGAGATGATTATTTCCTTTTCCTGCGGCACAGAAAGGTCACAGGTTCAGTGAAGGGCCCAGCAGGCCAGCCTCTGACTGGTGAGGGCTGGCATCCCTGGGAGAACATCACAGACCCCCCAAGTGTGTTTGCAGCCAGCACTCTGCGTGCCTTGGGTTTTCTTCATGGGTGGGTGTGCTTTTTGTGTTAATTTTTCTCAACAACTATATTTGCAGTATAATTCACACATGGTAAGATGCACATATATTAAACCCACAGTGGGATGAATGTTGAGAAACATGTACACTCATGAGATCAGCTCCACAATCAAGATGGAGGACTCCCACCCCCATCGCTCCAAAAGCCCTATGCACAATCCCTGCCACGGGTCAGATGACTCCGGTAATGGAGGTGCTGGGAGCTCGCGCACGTGGACCCTTCTCACCCCGCCGGCCCTGTCTCTGCTCACATGTATCACACGTCTCTTTTCATTGCTTCGGAATTTTGTAAGAACTGTTCCACCCAAGCCCCCTGCCTGAGGGAGGTAAAGGGACCCCCACCTTACCTCTGCCCATGGGGAAATTGGCCGCTGCACAGTCTGTCCTCTGCTGACCTCGTCACTGATTCAGTCTTGGCTCAGAGAACCCACCCCCATCATGGAAGCTGGTCCCCGGCATGGAAACTGATCCCCGACATGGAAGCTGATCCCCGACATGGAAGCTGATCCCC